>NW_027258532.1:0-68626 GCF_045791955.1 Oncorhynchus clarkii lewisi
AATTCACAGTCATGTAAATACAACTATACTTCACAGTCATGTAAATACAACTATACTTCACAGTCATGTAAATACAACTATACTTCACAGTCATGTAAATACAACTATACTCCACAGTCATGTAAATACAACTATACTTCACAGTCATGTAAATACAACTATACTTCACAGTCATGTAAATACAACTATACTTCACAGTCATGTAAATACAACTATAATTCACAGTCATGTAAATACAACTATACTTCACAGTCATGTAAATACAACTATACTTCACAGTCATGTAAATACAACTATACTTCACAGTCATGTAAATACAACTATACTTCACAGGCATGAAAGGGGTGGAGACAATCACACAGAGAAACAGATCAGTGTGACTAAACTATGTGAATTAATCTATAATTCACAGTCATGTAAATACAACTATACTTCACAGTCATGTAAATGCAACTATACTTCACAGTCATGTAAATACAACTATACTTCACAGTCATCAAAATACATGTCAGTCAGTCTAGGATCTGTGAACTAGCTGTTTTGCCATGCAGATTCCATTTTCCTGTTTGATTCCTGTTTGATTCCTGTTTGATTCCTGTTTAATTCCTGTTTGATTCCTGTTTCATTCCTGTTTGATTCCTGTTTGATTCCTGCTTGATTCCTGTTTGATTCCCTGGCATGCTAGATTGTATTCATCTGATCCCGATACAGAGGAAGGGGGTGAACGAGGGAATCTAAACAAATGAGAAGAGACGTCCAAGAGTCAGGAGTTGACTGCTTGGGGAAAGTTGCCGTAAGGCCTATTATCTTAGGAGTGTATAGACCACATACACATGGCCAGGAATCTTGGAGATGAGTGAGTGAGTGAGTGAGTGAGTGAGTGAGTGAGGGGAACTTAACAGATGGAGATGAGAGGTCTATGGTTGGATGTCTCACTGGAAAGGTCCTGTTATTTAACTCTTTCAGGAGCGTTATAGACCGCATACACATAGATACACATAGTCAGGAATGATGTAGGTCGTGGCGTTGGCAGCTCTTATCTTTCAGCTTTTTCCTATACAGTCCAGTTTCTCTTCTCCAGCATCACTAACCTCGATGACACACTCTCTGCCTCACCAGAAGTGTTGTTATGAAACACGCAACAATGCCGGACTGGTTCAACATCTGGGGGAAAAAAAAGTTCAACTTCTGGTCAGGTAATAACATGGAATTACACAACTGCCGTTACCTAGGAGACTAACACAAAGTGTCAACATAATACCGTAGTTAGACCACGTCGGTTACGTGTTCTACTCTCATCGACACAATGGCAGCTGAACAGCCACCTGTTTCTCCACAATACTACACCTACCGTAGCTAAACATGTATTTCCTTTTGTTTGTAAGAACATGTCATTTCACAAGATTTGTTATCAAAGATATTTACATAGGGGGGGGGGGGGGGGTTAGTTTAACTAACATGTAATTTAACCAAGACATTGACACGACATGTAGTTGGTGAATGGAACATTTTCTTAGTGTATTGTGTAGCTTCAATAAACAATATTGTATCAAAAACCTGTCAGTGTCCGCTCCACTGCAGTAGTTAGTTACTGTCATTTTGCCAGCAGTAATAAAGCGTTGTTAACAACATGCGACTGTGACATTTTGAGCCGTAATGGGTAGCGTGACTGTGGCATTTTTAAGCCATTTTGAGCACTAATGGGATCCCATTCCTCAGCCAGTCGCTGCAGTGCTGTCAGGACGGGAGACTAGCGCCTTTAACCAACTCCAACTCTTCTGCTGGTTGGAGGCTGTGTGTGTGTGTGTGTGTGTGTCTGTCTGTCTGTCTGTCTGTCTGTCTGTCTGTCTGTCTGTCTGTCTGTCTGTCTGTCTGTCTGTCTGTCTGTCTGTCTGTCTGTCTGTCTGTCTGTCTGTCTGTCTGTCTGTCTGTCTGTCTGTCTGTCTGTCTGTCTGTCTGTCTGTCTGTCTGTCTGTCTGTCTGTGTGTGTGTGTGTGTGTGTGTGTGTGTGTGTGTGTGTGTGTGTGTGTGTGTGTGTGTGTGTGTGTGTGTGTGTGTGTGTTTGCGTGCATTAATGCACAGTCTCTGATATATAATTTTAATTCATCTCATTACTTGTGCAGATTTAAATAAGAATCTAATTCATTAAGTGACAAGCTGAAACTGCATTAGTCAACTGTAGTGTGGGGTGGGGGGGGGGGGGGGGGTCTTCAAAACCTCTCCTTCTGTCTGGTCCAATAATCACTCTGGGAATTAAATATAATATCAATCATCCCTCTAACTACATCTCTGTCTGCTGTTCGGAAACCTCTCCTTCTGCCTGGTCCAATAATAACTCTGGGTATTAAATATAATATCAATCATCCCTCTAACTACATCTATGTCTGCTGTATGGAAACCTCTCCTTCTGTCTGGTCCAATAATAACTCTGGGTATTAAATATAATATCAATCATCCCTCTAACTACATCTCTGTCTGCTGAGAAACTGCTGACCAGACAGTAACTTCAACGTATTTTGTCTGTGTCCCAAATCACACCCATTTCATTAAATAGTGAACTACTTTTGACTAGAGCCATATGGGTTCATTCAGTATCTTCCGAATAAACTCTTAAAGACCTAGTAATATTTTACATCAATAGCAGTCAAAATTAATCATCACCTTATTTCAGTCTCATCTGAACATCGTAGAATTCTTGGTTATCTTCACGAACCCTGGCTAACAAGTTGAATCAGCAATACAAAATTGGGTTTAATTATATATTTACTAAATACCTAACTAATCACACATAATGACATATACACATAATTAATCATACATTGATTACCAATGATGTCATAAAGGAAAATGTCCCTAGCGGACGGAACATTTGGACAGTCTTGATACTTAACTTTGAACAGAAATGCAATGTTTCATTGGATCAGTTTAAACTTTACACTGCTGCCATCTAGTGGCCAGAATCTAATCTGTACCTGGGCGGCTGGAATAATACATTATGGCCTTTCTCTTGAATTTCAAAGATGATGGTACAAAAAAATAAGAACGGTTGGTTTTATCTTTGTATTATCTTTTACCAGATCTATTGTTTTATATTCTCCTACATTCCTTTCACATTTCCACAAACTTCAAAGTGATTCCTTTCAAATGGTACCAATAATCTACATATCCTTGCTTCAGGGCCTGAGTTACAGGCAGTTAGTTTTGGGTAAGTCATTTTAGGCAAAATTGAAAAAAAATGAGGCGGATCCTTAGAGTTTAAACTACAGATAATTGTCCTGGCTCCCTTAATGTTTGTGAATGTTTGTTAAAAAAGATTTAGGAACAAAAACAATATTTAAAATGTTTTCCGCACGTCCTTTTCTCGTCATTTGAAACGACAGATACAGATATCGCTCTGCTCTTCTCTCACGACAACAACAGAATGCTTAAGATCTCAGCCTGCTACTGGTCTCCAAGGTGACGCCTGCCAGGCTGCTATCTAAACATAAACTATAAATAATCTGAGATGCAATCAACCATGGTTTCTACGGGTAACTCATTAGTGTTATTATATTGTACCTATACTAAACAATCTACACAGGGAGACAGATGTGCTAATCTTGAGTAGATGTGAATGGTGAAGGACTTCTCCTCTGAAGTACCATTAAAACTAGAGAGCAATACAGCGAGCCAGAATTTTTGAAAAAAAATAACAGATGAAGAGAGATAATAAATACAAAACTATTTTATTTTATCATGAGACTTCCATTATTATATTGTGTTTGTAAGGCGACATTGTCATGTCCCAGACTATGTGGATAGGAATGGCATGTTAATTATATCCATCTGCATTATGTAAATGTAATGAATAAAGAATAGGAGCGGTGGAAAAAGGTTAACATACTATGATTCATATTTATGTCTGTACACTTGATTTCATATGGATGTGGGAGGAGAGGGACAGAGTGGGGGAGAGAGAGAGGGGTTGGGAGGGTAGAAAAGAGAGTGGGGGAGAGAGTGGGGGAGAAAGAGAATGGTTGGGAGAGTAGAAAAGAGAGTGGGGGAGAGAGTGAGGGAGAGAGAGAGGGGTTGGGAGAGTAGAAAAGAGAGTGTGGGAGAGAGTGAGGGGTTGGGAGAGTAGAAAAGAGAGTGGGGGAGAGAGTGGGGGAGAAAGAGAATGGTTGGGAGAGTGGAAAAGAGAGTGGGGAGAGAGAGAGGTGTTGGGAGAGTAGAAAAGAGAGTGGGGGAGAGACAGAGGTGTGGGGAGAGTAGAAAAGAGAGTGGGGGAGAGAGAGGTGTTGGGAGAGTAGAAAACAGAGTGGGGGAGAAAGAGGTGTTGGGAGAGTAGAAAAGAGAGTGGGAGAGAGAGAGGTGTTGGGAGAGTAGAAAAGAAAGTGGGGAGAGAGTGGGGGAGAGAGAGGTGTTAGGAGAGTAGAAAAGAGAGTGGGGAGAGAGTGGGGGAGAGAGAGGTGTTTGGAGAGTAGAAAAGAGAGTGGGGGAGAGAGAGAGGTGTGGGGAGAGTAGAAAAGAGAGTGGGGGAGAGAGTGGGGGAAAGAGAGGTGTTGGGAGAGTAGAAAAGAGAGTGGGGGAGAGAGAGGCGTTGGGAGAGTAGAAAAGAAAGTGGAGGAGAGAGAGAGGTGCTGGGAGAGTAGAAAGGAGAGTGGGGGAGAAAGAGGTGTTGGGAGAGTGGAAAAGAGAGTGGGGGTGAGAGAGGTGTTGGGAGAGTGGAAAAGAGAGTGGGGGAGATCGTGGGGGAGAGAGAGGCATTGGGAGAGTAGAAAAGAGAGTGGGGGAGAAAGAGTTGTTGGGAGAGTAGAAAAGAGAGTGGGGAGAGAGTGTTGGAGAGAGAGGTGGAGGGAGAGTAGAAAAGAGAGTGGGGGAGAGAGAGGTGTTGGGAGAGTAGAAAAGAGAGTGGGGAGAGAGTGGTGGAGAGAGAGGTGTTGGGAGAGTAGAAAAGAGAATGGGGGAGAGAGTGGGGGAGAGAGAGGCGTTGGGAGAGTAGAAAAGAGAGTGGGGGAGAGAGAGATGTGCTGGGAGAGTAGAAATGAAAGTGGGGGGAGAGAGAGGTGTTGGGAGAGTAGAAAAGAGAGTGGGGGAGAAAGAGTTGCTGGGAGAGTAGAAAAGAGAGTGTGGGAGAGAGAGAGGTGTTGGGAGAGTAGAAAAGAGAGTTGGGAGAGTGTGGGGGAGAAAGAGGTGTTGGGAGAGTAGAAAATTGAGTGGGGGAGAGAGAGAGGTGCTGGGAGAGTAGAAAAGAGAGTGGGGGAGAGAGTGGGGGAGAGAGAGGTGTTGGGAGAGTAGAAAAGAGAGTGGGGGAGAGAGAGAGGTGTTGGGAGAGTAGAAAAGAGAGTGGGGGAGAGAGTGGGGGGGAGAGGTGTTGTGAGAGTAGAAAAGAGAGTGGGGGAGAGAGAGGTGTTGGGAGAGTGGAAAAGAGAATGGGGGAGAGAGAGAGGTGCTGGGAGAGTAGAAAGGAGAGTGGGGGAGAGAGAGAGGTGTTGGGAGAGTAGAAAAGAGAGTGGGGAGAAAGAGGTGTTGGGAGAGTAGAAAAGAGAGTTGGGGAGAGAGAGAGGTGTTGGGAGAGTAGAAAAGAGAGTAGGGGGAGAGTGGGGGAGAAAGAGGTGTTGGGAGAGTAGAAAAGAGAGTGGGGGAGACAGAGAGGTGTTGGTAGAGTAGAAAAGAGAGTGGGGGAGAGAGAGGTGTTGGGAGAGTAGAAAAGAGAGTGGGGAGAAAGAGGTGTTGGGAGAGTAGAAAAGAGAGTTGGGGAGAGAGAGAGGTGTTGGGAGAGTAGAAAATAGAGTGGGGAGAAAGTGGGGGAGAAAGAGGTGTTGGGAGAGTAGAAAAGAAAGTTGGGGAGAGAGTGGGGGAGAGAGAGGTGTTGGGAGAGTAGAAAAGAGAGTGGGGGAGAGAGAGGTGTTGGGAGAGTAGAAAAGAGAGATGGGGAGACAGAGAGGTGTTGGTAGAGTAGAAAAGAGAGTGGGGGAGAGAGAGGTGTTGGGAGAGTAGAAAAGAGAGTGGGGAGAAAGAGGTGTTGGGAGAGTAGAAAAGAGAGTTGGGGAGAGAGAGAGAGAGGTGTTGGGAGAGTAGAAAAGAGAGTGGGGGAGAAAGAGGTGTTGGGAGATTAGAAAATAAAGTTGGGGAGAGAGTGGGGGAGAGAGAGGTGTTGGGAGAGTAGAAAAGAGAGTGGGGAGAGAGTGGTGGAGAGAGAGGTGTTGGGAGAGTAGAAAAGAGAATGGGGGAGAGAGTGGGGGAGAGAGAGGCGTTGGGAGAGTAGAAAAGAGAGTGGGGGAGAGAGAGATGTGCTGGGAGAGTAGAAATGAGAGTGGGGGGAGAGAGAGGTGTTGGGAGAGTAGAAAAGAGAGTGGGGGAGAAAGAGGTGCTGGGAGAGTAGAAAAGAGAGTTTGGGAGAGAGAGAGGTGTTGGGAGAGTAGAAAAGAGAGTTGGGAGAGTGTGGGGGAGAAAGAGGTGTTGGGAGAGTAGAAAATTGAGTGGGGGAGAGAGAGAGGTGCTGGGAGAGTAGAAAAGAGAGTGGGAGAGAGAGTGGGGGAGAGAGAGGTGTTGGGAGAGTAGAAAAGAGAGTGGGGGAGAGAGAGAGGTGTTGGGAGAGTAGAAAAGAGAGTGGGGGAGAGAGTGGGGGGGAGAGGTGTTGGGAGAGTAGAAAAGAGAGTGGGGGAGAGAGAGGTGTTGGGAGAGTAGAAAAGAGAGTGGGGGAGAGAGAGGTGTTGGGAGAGTGGAAAATAGAATGGGGGAGAGAGAGAGGTGCTGGGAGAGTAGAAAGGAGAGTGGGGGAGAGAGAGAGGTGTTGGGAGAGTAGAAAAGAGAGTTGGGGAGAGAGAGAGGTGTTGGGAGAGTAGAAAAGAGAGTGGGGAGAGAGTGGGGGAGAAAGAGGTGTTGGGAGAGTAGAAAAGAGAGTGGGGGAGACAGAGAGGTGTTGGTAGAGTAGAAAAGAGAGTGGGGGAGAGAGAGGTGTTGGGAGAGTAGAAAAGAGAGTGGGGAGAAAGAGGTGTTGGGAGAGTAGAAAAGAGAGTTGGGGAGAGAGAGAGGTGTTGGGAGAGTAGAAAAGAGAGTGGGGAGAAAGGTGGGGGAGAAAGAGGTGTTGGGAGAGTAGAAAAGAAAGTTGGGGAGAGAGTGGGGGAGAGAGAGGTGTTGGGAGAGTAGAAAAGAGAGTGGGGGAGAGAGAGGTGTTGGGAGAGTAGAAAAGAGAGATGGGGAGACAGAGAGGTGTTGGTAGAGTAGAAAAGAGAGTGGGGGAGAGAGAGGTGTTGGGAGAGTAGAAAAGAGAGTGGGGAGAAAGAGGTGTTGGGAGAGTAGAAAAGAGAGTTGGGGAGAGAGAGAGGTGTTGGGAGAGTAGAAAAGAGAGTGGGGAGAAAGGTGGGGGAGAAAGAGGTGTTGGGAGAGTAGAAAATAAAGTTGGGGAGAGAGTGGGGGAGAGAGAGGTGTTGGGAGAGTAGAAAAGAGAGTGGGGGAGAGAGAGGTGTTGGGAGAGTAGAAAAGAGAGATGGGGAGACAGAGAGGTGTTGGTAGAGTAGAAAAGAGAGTGGGGGAGAGAGAGGTGTTGGGAGAGTAGAAAAGAGTGTGGGGGAGAGATGTGGAGAGAGACGTGTTGGGAGAGTAGAAAAGAGAGTGGGGGAGAGAGAGAGGTGCTGGGAGAGTAGAAAAGAGAGTGGGGGAGAGAGTGGGGGAGAGAGAGGTGTTGGGAGAGTAGAAAAGAGAGTGGGGGAGAGAGAGAGGTGTTGGGAGAGTAGAAAAAGAGTGGGGGAGAGAGTGGGGGAGAGACAGGTGTTTGGAGAGTAGAAAGGAGAGACGGGAGAAAGAGGTGTTGGGAGAGTGGAAAAGAGAGTGGGGGAGAGAGTGGGGGAGAGAGAGGCGTTGGGAGAGTAGAAGAGAGTGGGGGAGAGAGAGAGAGAGATTGTTGGGAGAGCAGAATATAGAATGGGGGAGAGAGTGGGGGAGAGAGAGGTGTTGGGAGAGTATTAAAGACAGTGGCGGAGAAAGAGGTGTTAGGAGAGTGGAAAAGAGAGTGGGGGTGAGAGAGGGGGAGAGAGAGGCGTTGGGAGATTATAAAAGAGAGTGGGGGAGAGAGAGAGGTGCTGGGATAGTAGAAAGGAGAGTGGGGTAGAGAGAGAGGTGTTGGGAGAGTAGAAACGAGAGTGGGGGAGAAAGAGGTGTTGGGAGAGTAGAAAAGAGATTAGGGAGAGAGAGAGGTGTTGGGAGAGTAGAAAAAATATGGGGGAGAGAGATGTGTTGGGAGAGTAGAAAAGAGAGTGGGGGAGAGAGTGGGGGAGAGAGAGGTGTTGGGAGATTAGAAAAGAGAGTGGGGGAGAGAGAGGTGTTGGGAGAGTAGAAAAGAGAGTGGGGGAGAGAGAGGTGTTGGGAGAGTGGAAAAGAGAATGGGGGAGAGAGAGAGGTGCTGGGAGAGTAGAAAGGAGAGTGGGGGAGAGAGAGAGGTGTTTGGAGAGTAGAAAAGAGAGTGGGGAGAAAGAGGTGTTGGGAGAGTAGAAAAGAGAGTTCGGGAGAGAGAGAGGTGTTGGGAGAGTAGAAAAGAGAGTGGGGAGAGAGTGGGGGAGAAAGAGGTGTTGGGAGAGTAGAAAAGAGAGTGGGGGAGACAGAGAGGTGTTGGTAGAGTAGAAAAGAGAGTGGGGGAGAGAGAGGTGTTGGTAGAGTAGAAAAGAGAGTGGGGAGAAAGAGGTGTTGGGAGAGTATAAAAGAGAGTTGGGGAGAGAGAGGTGTTGGGAGAGTAGAAAAGAGAGTGGGGGAGACAGAGAGGTGTTGGTAGAGTAGAAAAGAGAGTGGGGGAGAGAGAGGTGTTGGGAGAGTAGAAAAGAGAGTGGGGAGAAAGAGGTGTTGGGAGAGTAGCAAAGAGAGATGGGGAGAGAGAGAGGTGTTGGGAGAGTAGAAAAGAGAGTGGGGAGAGAGTGGGGGAGAAAGAGGTGTTGGGAGAGTAGAAAAGAAAGTTGGGGAGAGAGTGGGGGAGAGATAGGTGTTGGGAGAGTAGACAAGAGAGTGGGGGAGAGAAAGAGGTGTTGGGAGAGTAGAAAAGAGTGTGGGGGAGAGATGGGGAGAGAGACGTGTTGGGAGAGTAGAAAAGAGAGTGGGGGAGAGAGAGAGGTGTTGGGAGAGTAGAAAAGAGAGTGGGGGAGAGAGTGGGGGAGAGAGAGGTGTTGGGAGAGTAGAAAAGAGAGTGGGGGAGAGAGAGAGGTGTTGGGAGAGTAAAAAAAGAGTGGGGGAGAGAGTGGGGGAGAGAGAGGTGTTGGGAGAGTAGAAAGGAGAGTGGGGGAGAAAGAGGTGTTGGGAGAGTGGAAAAGAGAGTGGGGGAGAGAGTGGGGGGGAGAGAGGCGTTGGGAGAGTAGAAAAGAGAGTGTGGGAGAGAGAGAGAGAGGTGTTGGGAGAGTAGAATATAGAGTGGGGGAGAAAGAGGTGTTGGGAGAGTAGAAAAGAGAGTGGGGGAGAGAGAGAGGTGTTGGGAGAGTAGAAAAGAGAGTGGGGGAGAGAGTGGGGGAGAGAGAGGTGTTGGGAGAGTAGAAAAGACAGTGGCGGAGAAAGAGATGTTAGGAGAGTGGAAAAGAGAGTGGGGGTGAGAGTGGGGGAGAGAGAGGCGTTGGGAGATTATAAAAGAGAGTGGGGGAGAGAGAGAGGTGCTGGGATAGTAGAAAGGAGAGTGGGGTAGAGAGAGAGGTGTTGGGAGAGTAGAAAAGAGAGTGGGGGAGAGAGAGAGGTGTTGGGAGAGTAGAAAAGAGATGGGGGTGAGAGAGAGGTGTTGGGAGAGTAGAAAAGAGAGTTGGGGAGAGAGTGGGGGATAGAGAGGTATTGGGAGAGTAGAAAAGAGAGTGGGAGAGAGAGTGGGGGAGAGAGAGGTGTTGGGAGTGTAGAAAATAGAGTGGGGAGAGAGTGAGGTGTTGGGAGAGTAGAAAAGAGAGTTGGGGAGAGAGTGGGGGATAGAGAGGTATTGGGAGAGTAGAAAAGAGAGTGGGAGAGAGAGTGGGGGAGAGAGAGGTGTTGGGAGTGTAGAAAAGAGAGTGGGGGAGAGAGAGAGGTGTTGGGAGAGTAGAAAAGAGAGTGGGGGAGAGAGAGGTGTTGGGAGAGTAGAAAAGAGAGTTGGGGAGAGAGTGGGGGATAGAGAGGTATTGGGAGAGTAGAAAAGAGAGTGGGAGAGAGAGTGGGGGAGAGAGAGGTGTTGGGAGTGTAGAAAATAGAGTGGGGAGAGAGTGAGGTGTTGGGAGAGTAGAAAAGAGAGTGGGGGAGAGAGTGGGGGAGAGAGAGGCGTTTTGAGAGTAGAAAAGAGAGTGGGGGAGAGAGAGAGGTGTTGGGAGAGTAGAAAAGAGTGTGGGGGAGAGAGAGGTGTTGGGAGAGTAGAAAAGAGAGAGGGGAGAGAGTGGGGGAGAAAGAGGTGTTGGGAGATTAGAAAAGAAAGTTGTGGAGAGTGTGGGGGAGAGAGAGGTGTTGGGAGAGTAAAAAAGAGTGTGGGGGAGAGATGTGGAGAGAGACGTGTTGGGAGAGTAGAAAAGAGAGTGGGGGAGAGAGAGAGGTGTTGGGAGAGTAGAAAAGAGAGTGGGGGAGAGAGTGGGGGAGAGAGAGGTGTTGGGAGAGTAGAAAAGAGAGTGGGGGAGAGAGAGAGGTGTTGGGAGAGTAAAAAAAGAGTGGGGGAGAGAGTGGGGGAGAGAGAGGTGTTGGGAGAGTAGAAAGGAGAGTGGGGGAGAAAGAGGTGTTGGGAGAGTGGAAAAGAGAGTGGGGGAGAGAGTGGGGGAGAGAGAGGCGTTGGGAGAGTAGAAAAGAGAGTGGGGGAGAGAAAGAGGTGTTGGGAGAGTAGAAAAGAGTGTGGGGGAGAGATGGGGAGAGAGACGTGTTGGGAGAGTAGAAAAGAGAGTGGGGGAGAGAGAGAGGTGTTGGGAGAGTAGAAAAGAGAGTGGGGGAGAGAGTGGGGGAGAGAGAGGTGTTGGGAGAGTAGAAAAGAGAGTGGGGGAGAGAGAGAGGTGTTGGGAGAGTAAAAAAAGAGTGGGGGAGAGAGTGGGGGAGAGAGAGGTGTTGGGAGAGTAGAAAGGAGAGTGGGGGAGAAAGAGGTGTTGGGAGAGTGGAAAAGAGAGTGGGGGAGAGAGTGGGGGAGAGAGAGGCGTTGGGAGAGTAGAAAAGAGAGTGGGGGAGAGAGAGAGGTGTTGGGAGAGTAGAAAGAGAGTGGGGGAGAGAGTGGGGGAGAGAGAGGTGTTGGGAGAGTAGAAAAGACAGTGGCGGAGAAAGAGATGTTAGGAGAGTGGAAAAGAGAGTGGGGGTGAGAGTGGGGGAGAGAGAGGCGTTGGGAGATTATAAAAGAGAGTGGGGGAGAGAGAGAGGTGCTGGGATAGTAGAAAGGAGAGTGGGGTAGAGAGAGAGGTGTTGGGAGAGTAGAAAAGAGAGTGGGGGATAAAGAGGTGTTGGGAGAGTAGAAAAGAGATTGGGGAGAGAGAGAGGTGTTGGGAGAGTAGAAAAGAGAGTGGGGGAGAGAGAGAGGTGCTGGGAGAGTAGAAAGGAGAGTGGGGGAGAGAGAGAGGTGTTGGGAGAGTAGAAAAGAGAGTGGGGGAGAAAGAGGTGTTGGGAGAGTAGAAAAGAGATGGGGGTGAGAGAGAGGTGTTGGGAGAGTAGAAAAGAGAGTTGGGGAGAGAGTGGGGGAAAGAGAGGCGTTGGGAGAGTAGAAAAGAGAGTGGGGGAGAGAAAGAGGTGTTGGGAGAGTAGAAAAGAGTGTGGGGGAGAGATGGGGAGAGAGACGTGTTGGGAGAGTAGAAAAGAGAGTGGGGGAGAGAGAGAGGTGTTGGGAGAGTAGAAAAGAGAGTGGGGGAGAGAGTGGGGGAGAGAGAGGTGTTGGGAGAGTAGAAAAGAGATGGGGGTGAGAGAGAGGTGTTGGGAGAGTAGAAAAGAGAGTTGGGGAGAGAGTGGGGGAAAGAGAGGTGTTGGGAGAGTAGAAAAGAGAGTGGGGGAGAGAGAGAGGTGTTGGGAGAGTAGAAAAGAGAGTGGGGGAGAGAGAGGTGTTGGGAGAGTAGAAAAGAGAGTTGGGGAGAGAGTGGGGGATAGAGAGGTATTGGGAGAGTAGAAAAGAGAGTGGGAGAGAGAGTGGGGGAGAGAGAGGTGTTGGGAGTGTAGAAAATAGAGTGGGGAGAGAGTGAGGTGTTGGGAGAGTAGAAAAGAGAGTGGGGGAGAGAGTGGGGGAGAGAGAGGCGTTTTGAGAGTAGAAAAGAGAGTGGGGGAGAGAGAGAGGTGTTGGGAGAGTAGAAAAGAGTGTGGGGGAGAGAGAGGTGTTGGGAGAGTAGAAAAGAGAGAGGGGAGAGAGTGGGGGAGAAAGAGGTGTTGGGAGATTAGAAAAGAAAGTTGTGGAGAGTGTGGGGGAGAGAGAGGTGTTGGGAGAGTAGAAAAGAGTGTGGGGGAGAGATGTGGAGAGAGACGTGTTGGGAGAGTAGAAAAGAGAGTGGGGGAGAGAGAGAGGTGTTGGGAGAGTAGAAAAGAGAGTGGGGGAGAGAGTGGGGGAGAGAGAGGTGTTGGGAGAGTAGAAAAGAGAGTGGGGGAGAGAGAGAGGTGTTGGGAGAGTAAAAAAAGAGTGGGGGAGAGAGTGGGGGAGAGAGAGGTGTTGGGAGAGTAGAAAGGAGAGTGGGGGAGAAAGAGGTGTTGGGAGAGTGGAAAAGAGAGTGGGGGAGAGAGTGGGGGAGAGAGAGGCGTTGGGAGAGTAGAAAAGAGAGTGGGGGAGAGAAAGAGGTGTTGGGAGAGTAGAAAAGAGTGTGGGGGAGAGATGGGGAGAGAGACGTGTTGGGAGAGTAGAAAAGAGAGTGGGGGAGAGAGAGAGGTGTTGGGAGAGTAGAAAAGAGAGTGGGGGAGAGAGTGGGGGAGAGAGAGGTGTTGGGAGAGTAGAAAAGAGAGTGGGGGAGAGAGAGAGGTGTTGGGAGAGTAAAAAAAGAGTGGGGGAGAGAGTGGGGGAGAGAGAGGTGTTGGGAGAGTAGAAAGGAGAGTGGGGGAGAAAGAGGTGTTGGGAGAGTGGAAAAGAGAGTGGGGGAGAGAGTGGGGGAGAGAGAGGCGTTGGGAGAGTAGAAAAGAGAGTGGGGGAGAGAGAGAGGTGTTGGGAGAGTAGAAAGAGAGTGGGGGAGAGAGTGGGGGAGAGAGAGGTGTTGGGAGAGTAGAAAAGACAGTGGCGGAGAAAGAGATGTTAGGAGAGTGGAAAAGAGAGTGGGGGTGAGAGTGGGGGAGAGAGAGGCGTTGGGAGATTATAAAAGAGAGTGGTGGAGAGAGAGAGGTGCTGGGATAGTAGAAAGGAGAGTGGGGTAGAGAGAGAGGTGTTGGGAGAGTAGAAAAGAGAGTGGGGGATAAAGAGGTGTTGGGAGAGTAGAAAAGAGATTGGGGAGAGATAGAGGTGTTGGGAGAGTAGAAAAAGAGTGGGGGAGAGAGTGGGGAGAGAGAGGTGTTGGGAGAGTAGAAAAGAGAGTGGGGGAGAGAGAGAGGTACTGGGAGAGTAGAAAGGAGAGTGGAGGAGAGAGAGAGGTGTTGGGAGAGTAGAAAAGAGAGTGGGGGAGAAAGAGGTGTTGGGAGAGTAGAAAAGAGATTGGGGTGAGAGAGAGGTGTTGGGAGAGTAGAAAAGAGAGTGGGGGAGAGAGAGGTGTTGGGAGAGTGGAAAAGAGAATGGGGGAGAGAGAGAGGTGTTGGGAGAGTAGAAAGGAGAGTGGGGGAGAGAGAGAGGTGTTTGGAGAGTAGAAAAGAGAGTGGGGAGAAAGAGGTGTTGGGAGAGTAGAAAAGAGAGTTGGGGAGAGAGAGAGGTGTTGGGAGAGTAGAAAAGAGAGTGGGGAGAGAGTGGGGGAGAAAGAGGTGTTGGGAGAGTAGAAAAGAGAGTGGGGGAGACAGAGAGGTGTTGGTAGAGTAGAAAAGAGAGTGGGGGAGAGAGAGGTGTTGGTAGAGTAGAAAAGAGAGTGGGGAGAAAGAGGTGTTGGGAGAGTATAAAAGAGAGTTGGGGAGAGAGAGAGGTGTTGGGAGAGTAGAAAAGAGAGTGGGGAGAGAGTGGGGGAGAAAGAGGTGTTGGGAGAGTAGAAAAGAAAGTTGGGGAGAGAGTGGGGCAGAGAGAGGTGTTGGGAGAGTAGAAAAGAGAGTGGGGGAGAGAGAGGTGTTGGGAGAGTAGAAAAGAGAGTGGGGGAGACAGAGAGGTGTTGGGAGAGTAGAAAAGAGAGTGGGGAGAAAGAGGTGTTGGGAGAGTAGAAAAGAGAGTTGGGGAGAGAGAGAGGTGTTGGGAGAGTAGAAAAGAGAGTGGGGAGAGAGTGGGGGAGAAAGAGGTGTTGGGAGAGTAGAAAAGAAAGTTGGGGAGAGAGTGGGGGAGAGATAGGTGTTGGGAGAGTAGACAAGAGAGTGGGAGAGAGAAAGAGGTGTTGGGAGAGTAGAAAAGAGTGTGGGGGAGAGATGGGGAGAGAGACGTGTTGGGAGAGTAGAAAAGAGAGTGGGGGAGAGAGAGAGGTGTTGGGAGAGTAGAAAAGAGAGTGGGGGAGAGAGTGGGGGAGAGAGAGGTGTTGGGAGAGTAGAAAAGAGAGTGGGGGAGAGAGAGAGGTGTTGGGAGAGTAAAAAAAGAGTGGGGGAGAGAGTGGGGGAGAGAGAGGTGTTGGGAGAGTAGAAAGGAGAGTGGGGGAGAAAGAGGTGTTGGGAGAGTGGAAAAGAGAGTGGGGGAGAGAGTGGGGGGGAGAGAGGCGTTGGGAGAGTAGAGAAGAGAGTGTGGGAGAGAGAGAGAGAGGTGTTGGGAGAGTAGAATATAGAGTGGGGGAGAAAGAGGTGTTGGGAGAGTAGAAAAGAGAGTGGGGGAGAGAGTGGGGGAGAGAGAGGTGTTGGGAGAGTAGAAAGGAGAGTGGGGGAGAAAGAGGTGTTGGGAGAGTGG
The DNA here is from genome assembly GCF_045791955.1 of Oncorhynchus clarkii lewisi. Taxonomy (NCBI): domain Eukaryota; kingdom Metazoa; phylum Chordata; class Actinopteri; order Salmoniformes; family Salmonidae; genus Oncorhynchus; species Oncorhynchus clarkii. The sequence goes on from NW_027258532.1 coordinate 14,834, forward strand.
AAAAGAGAGTGGGGGAGAGAGTGGGGGAGAGAGAGGCGTTGGGAGAGTAGAAAAGAGAGTGGGGGAGAGAAAGAGGTGTTGGGAGAGTAGAAAAGAGTGTGGGGGAGAGATGGGGAGAGAGACGTGTTGGGAGAGTAGAAAAGAGAGTGGGGGAGAGAGAGAGGTGTTGGGAGAGTAGAAAAGAGAGTGGGGGAGAGAGTGGGGGAGAGAGAGGTGTTGGGAGAGTAGAAAAGAGAGTGGGGGAGAGAGAGAGGTGTTGGGAGAGTAAAAAAAGAGTGGGGGAGAGAGTGGGGGAGAGAGAGGTGTTGGGAGAGTAGAAAGGAGAGTGGGGGAGAAAGAGGTGTTGGGAGAGTGGAAAAGAGAGTGGGGGAGAGAGAGGCGTTGGGAGAGTAGAAAAGAGAGTGTGGGAGAGAGAGAGAGAGGTGTTGGGAGAGTAGAATATAGAGTGGGGGAGAAAGAGGTGTTGGGAGAGTAGAAAAGAGAGTGGGGGAGAGAGAGAGGTGTTGGGAGAGTAGAAAAGAGAGTGGGGGAGAGAGTGGGGGAGAGAGAGGTGTTGGGAGAGTAGAAAAGACAGTGGCGGAGAAAGAGATGTTAGGAGAGTGGAAAATAGAGTGGGGGTGAGAGTGGGGGAGAGAGAGGCGTTGGGAGATTATAAAAGAGAGTGGGGGAGAGAGAGAGGTGCTGGGATAGTAGAAAGGAGAGTGGGGTAGAGAGAGAGGTGTTGGGAGAGTAGAAAAGAGAGTGGGGGATAAAGAGGTGTTGGGAGAGTAGAAAAGAGATTGGGGAGAGAGAGAGGTGTTGGGAGAGTAGAAAAAGAGTGGGGGAGAGAGTGGGGAGAGAGAGGTGTTGGGAGAGTAGAAAAGAGAGTGGGGGAGAGAGAGAGGTGCTGGGAGAGTAGAAAGGAGAGTGGGGGAGAGAGAGAGGTGTTGGGAGAGTAGAAAAGAGAGTGGGGGAGAAAGAGGTGTTGGGAGAGTAGAAAAGAGATTGGGGTGAGAGAGAGGTGTTGGGAGAGTAGAAAAGAGAGTTGGGGAGAGAGTGGGGGAAAGAGAGGTGTTGGGAGAGTAGAAAAGAGAGTGGGGGAGAGAGAGAGGTGTCGGGAGAGTAGAAAAGAGAGTGGGGGAGAGAGAGGTGTTGGGAGAGTAGAAAAGAGAGTTGGGGAGAGAGTGGGGGATAGAGAGGTATTGGGAGAGTAGAAAAGAGAGTGGGAGAGAGAGTGGGGGAGAGAGAGGTGTTGGGAGTGTAGAAAAGAGAGTGGGGAGAGAGTGAGGTGTTGGGAGAGTAGAAAAGAGAGTGGGGGAGAGAGTGGGAGAGAGAGAGGCGTTTTGAGAGTAGAAAAGAGAGTGGGGGAGAGAGAGAGGTGTTGGGAGAGTAGAAAAGAGTGTGGGGGAGAGAGAGGTGTTGGGAGAGTAGAAAAGAGAGAGGGGAGAGAGTGGGGGAGAAAGAGGTGTTGGGAGATTAGAAAAGAAAGTTGCGGAGAGTGTGGGGGAGAGAGAGGTGTTGGGAGAGTAGAAAAGAGTGTGGGGGAGAGATGTGGAGAGAGACGTGTTGGGAGAGTAGAAAAGAGAGTGGGGGAGAGAGAGAGGTGTTGGGAGAGTAGAAAAGAGAGTGGGGGAGAGAGTGGGGGAGAGAGAGATGTTGGGAGAGTAGAAAAGAGAGTGGGGGAGAGAGAGAGGTGTTGGGAGAGTAGAAAAAGAGTGGGGGAGAGAGTGGGGGAGAGAGAGGTGTTGGGAGAGTAGAAAGGAGAGAGGGGAGAAAGAGGTGTTGGGAGAGTGGAAAAGAGAGTGGGGGAGAGAGTGGGGGAGAGAGAGGCGTTGGGAGAGTAGAAGAGAGTGGGGGAGAGAGAGAGAGAGGTGTTGGGAGAGTAGAATATAGAGTGGGGGAGAAAGAGGTGTTGGGAGAGTAGAAAAGAGATTGGGGGAGAGAGAGAGGTGTTGGGAGATTAGAAAAGAGAGTGGGGGAGAGAGTGGGGGAGAGAGAGGTGTTGGGAGAGTAGAAAAGACAGTGGCGGAGAAAGAGGTGTTAGGAGAGTGGAAAAGAGAGTGGGGGTGAGAGAGGGGGAGAGAGAGGCGTTGGGAGATTTTAAAAGAGAGTGGGGGAGAGAGAGAGGTGCTGGGATAGTAGAAAGGAGAGTGGGGTAGAGAGAGAGGTGTTGGGAGAGTAGAAACGAGAGTGGGGGAGAAAGAGGTGTTGGGAGAGTAGAAAAGAGATTGGGGAGAGAGAGAGGTGTTGGGAGAGTAGAAAAAATATGGGGGAGAGAGAGGTGTTGGGAGAGTAGAAAAGAGAGTTGGGGAGAGAGAGGTGTTGGGAGAGTAGAAAAGAGAGTGGGGAGAGAGTGGTGGAGAGAGAGGTGTTGGGAGAGTAGAAAAGAGAATGGGGGAGAGAGTGGGGGAGAGAGAGGCGTTGGGAGAGTAGAAAAGAGAGTGGGGGAGAGAGGGATGTAATGGGAGAGTTGAAATGAGAGAGGGGGGAGAGAGAGGTGTTGGGAGAGTAGAAAAGAGAGTGGGGGAGAAAGAGGTGCTGGGAGAGTAGAAAAGAGAGTGTGGGAGAGAGAGAGGTGTTGGGAGAGTAGAAAAGAGAGTTGGGAGAGTGTGGGGGAGAAAGAGGTGTTGGGAGAGTAGAAAATTGAGTGGGGGAGAGAGAGAGGTGCTGGGAGAGTAGAAAAGAGAGTGGGGGAGAGAGTGGGGGAGAGAGAGGTGTTGGGAGAGTAGAAAAGAGAGTGGGGGAGAGAGTGAGGTGTTGGGAGAGTAGAAAAGAGAGTGGGGGAGAGAGTGGGGGGTGAGGTGTTGGGAGAGTAGAAAAGAGAGAGGGGGAGAGAGAGGTGTTGGGAGAGTAGAAAAGAGAGTGGGGGAGAGAGAGGTGTTGGGAGAGTGGAAAAGAGAAGGGGGGAGAGAGAGAGGTGCTGGGAGAGTAGAAAGGAGAGTGGGGGAGAGAGAGGGGTGTTGGGAGAGTAGAAAAGAGAGTGGGGAGAAAGAGGTGTTGGGAGAGTAGAAAAGAGAGTTGGGGAGAGAGAGAGGTGTTGGGAGAGTAGAAAAGAGAGTGGGGAGAGAGTGGTGGAGAAAGAGGTGTTGGGAGAGTAGAAAAGAGAGTGGGGGAGAGAGAGGTGTTGGGAGAGTAGAAAAGAGAGTGGGGAGAAAGAGGTGTTGGGAGAGTAGAAAAGAGAGTTGGGGAGAGAGAGAGGTGTTGGGAGAGTAGAAAAGAGAGTGGGGAGAAAGTGGGGGAGAAAGAGGTGTTGGGAGAGTAGAAAAGAAAGTTGGGGAGAGAGTGGGGGAGAGAGAGGTGTTGGGAGAGTAGAAAAGAGAGTGGGGGAGAGAGAGGTGTTGGGAGAGTAGAAAAGAGAGATGGGGAGACAGAGAGGTGTTGGTAGAGTAGAAAAGAGAGTGGGGGAGAGAGAGGTGTTGGGAGAGTAGAAAATTGAGTGGGGGAGAGAGAGAGGTGCTGGGAGAGTAGAAAAGAGAGTGGGGGAGAGAGTGGGGGAGAGAGAGGTGTTGGGAGAGTAGAAAAGAGAGTGGGGGAGAGAGAGAGGTGTTGGGAGAGTAGAAAAGAGAGTGGGGGAGAGAGTGGGGGGTGAGGTGTTGGGAGAGTAGAAAAGAGAGTGGGGGAGAGAGAGGTGTTGGGAGAGTAGAAAAGAGAGTGGGGGAGAGAGAGGTGTTGGGAGAGTGGAAAAGAGAAGGGGGGAGAGAGAGAGGTGCTGGGAGAGTAGAAAGGAGAGTGGGGGAGAGAGAGGGGTGTTGGGAGAGTAGAAAAGAGAGTGGGGAGAAAGAGGTGTTGGGAGAGTAGAAAAGAGAGTGGGGAGAGAGTGGTGGAGAAAGAGGTGTTGGGAGAGTAGAAAAGAGAGTGGGGGAGAGAGAGGTGTTGGGAGAGTAGAAAAGAGAGTGGGGAGAAAGAGGTGTTGGGAGAGTAGAAAAGAGAGTTGGGGAGAGAGAGAGGTGTTGGGAGAGTAGAAAAGAGAGTGGGGAGAAAGTGGGGGAGAAAGAGGTGTTGGGAGAGTAGAAAAGAAAGTTGGGGAGAGAGTGGGGGAGAGAGAGGTGTTGGGAGAGTAGAAAAGAGAGTGGGGGAGAGAGAGGTGTTGGGAGAGTAGAAAAGAGAGATGGGGAGACAGAGAGGTGTTGGTAGAGTAGAAAAGAGAGTGGGGGAGAGAGAGGTGTTGGGAGAGTAGAAAAGAGAGTGGGGAGAAAGAGGATTTGGGAGAGTAGAAAAGAGAGTTGGGGAGAGAGAGAGGTGTTGGGAGAGTAGAAAAGAGAGTGGGGAGAGAGTGGGAGAGAAAGAGGTGTTGGGAGATTAGAAAAGAAAGTTGGGGAGAGAGTGGGGGAGAGAGAGGTGTTGGGAGAGTAGAAAAGAGTGTGGGGGAGAGATGTGGAGAGAGACGTGTTGGGAGAGTAGAAAAGAGAGTGGGGGAGAGAGAGAGGTGCTGGGAGAGTAGAAAAGAGAGTGGGGGAGAGAGTGGGGGAGAGAGAGGTGTTGGGAGAGTAGAAAAGAGAGTGGGGGAGAGAGAGAGGTGTTGGGAGAGTAGAAAAAGAGTGGGGGAGAGAGTGGGGGAGAGAGAGGTGTTTGGAGAGTAGAAAGGAGAGAGGGGAGAAAGAGGTGTTGGGAGAGTGGAAAAGAGAGTGGGGGAGAGAGTGGGGGAGAGAGAGGCGTTGGGAGAGTAGAAGAGAGTGGGGGAGAGAGAGAGAGAGGTGTTGGGAGAGCAGAATATAGAGTGGGGGAGAGAGTGGGGGAGAGAGAGGTGTTGGGAGAGTAGAAAAGACAGTGGGGGAGAAAGAGGTGTTAGGAGAGTGGAAAAGAGAGTGGGGGTGAGAGAGGGGGAGAGAGAGGCGTTGGGAGATTATAAAAGAGAGTGGGGGAGAGAGAGAGGTGCTGGGATAGTAGAAAGGAGAGTGGGGTAGAGAGAGAGGTGTTGGGAGAGTAGAAACGAGAGTGGGGGAGAAAGAGGTGTTGGGAGAGTAGAAAAGAGATGGGGGAGAGAGAGAGGTGTTGGGAGAGTAGAAAAAATATGGGGGAGAGAGAGGTGTTGGGAGAGTAGAAAAGAGAGTGGGGGAGAGAGTGGGGGAGAGAGAGGTGTTGGGAGATTAGAAAAGAGAGTGGGGGAGAGAGAGGTGTTGGGAGAGTAGAAAAGAGAGTGGGGGAGAGAGAGGTGTTGGGAGAGTGGAAAAGAGAATGGGGGAGAGAGAGAGTTGCTGGGAGAGTAGAAAGGGGAGTGGGGGAGAGAGAGAGGTGTTGGGAGAGTAGAAAAGAGAGTGGGGAGAAAGAGGTGTTGGGAGAGTAGAAAAGAGAGTTGGGGAGAGAGAGAGGTGTTGGGAGAGTAGAAAATAGAGTGGGGAGAGAGTGGGGGAGAAAGAGGTGTTGGGAGAGTAGAAAAGAGAGTGGGGGAGACAGAGAGGTGTTGGTAGAGTAGAAAAGAGAGTGGGGGAGAGAGAGGTGTTGGTAGAGTAGAAAAGAGAGTGGGGAGAAAGAGGTGTTGGGAGAGTATAAAAGAGAGTTGGGGAGAGAGAGAGGTGTTGGGAGAGTAGAAAAGAGAGTGGGGAGAGAGTGGGGGAGAAAGAGGTGTTGGGAGAGTAGAAAATAAAGTTGGGGAGAGAGTGGGGCAGAGAGAGGTGTTGGGAGAGTAGAAAAGAGAGTGGGGGAGAGAGAGGTGTTGGGAGAGTAGAAAAGAGAGTGGGGGAGACAGAGAGGTGTTGGTAGAGTAGAAAAGAGAGTGGGGGAGAGAGAGGTGTTGGGAGAGTAGAAAAGAGAGTTGGGGAGAGAGAGAGGTGTTGGGAGAGTAGAAAAGAGAGTGGGGAGAGAGAGGTGTTGGGAGAGTAGAAAAGAGAGTGGGGGAGAGAGTGGGGGAGAGAGAGGTGTTGGGAGAGTAGAAAAGAGAGTGGGGGAGAGAGAGAGGTGTTGGGAGAGTAAAAAAAGAGTGGGGGAGAGAGTGGGGGAGAGAGAGGTGTTGGGAGAGTAGAAAAGAGAGTGGGGGAGAGAGAGAGGTGTTGGGAGAGTAAAAAAAGAGTGGGGGAGAGAGTGGGGGAGAGAGAGGTGTTGGGAGAGTAGAAAAGAGAGTGGGGGAGAAAGAGGTGTTGGGAGAGTGGAAAAGAGAGTGGGGGAGAGAGAGGCGTTGGGAGAGTAGAAAAGAGAGTGTGGGAGAGAGAGAGAGAGGTGTTGGGAGAGTAGAATATAGAGTGGGGGAGAAAGAGGTGTTGGGAGAGTAGAAAAGAGAGTGGGGGAGAGAGAGAGGTGTTGGGAGAGTAGAAAAGAGAGTGGGGGAGAGAGTGGGGGAGAGAGAGGTGTTGGGAGAGTAGAAAAGACAGTGGCGGAGAAAGAGATGTTAGGAGAGTGGAAAAGAGAGTGGGGGTGAGAGTGGGGGAGAGAGAGGCGTTGGGAGATTATAAAAGAGAGTGGGGGAGAGAGTGGGGGAGAAAGAGGTGTTGGGAGAGTAGAAAAGAAAGTTGGGGAGAGAGTGGGGCAGAGAGAGGTGTTTTGGGAGAGTAGAAAAGAGAGTGGGGGAGAGAGAGGTGTTGGGAGAGTAGAAAAGAGAGTGGGGGAGACAGAGAGGTGTTGGTAGAGTAGAAAAGAGAGTGGGGGAGAGAGAGGTGTTGGGAGAGTATAAAAGAGAGTTGGGGAGAGAGAGAGGTGTTGGGAGAGTAGAAAAGAGAGTGGGGAGAGAGTGGGGGAGAAAGAGGTGTTGGGAGAGTAGAAAATAAAGTTGGGGAGAGAGTGGGGCAGAGAGAGGTGTTGGGAGAGTAGAAAAGAGAGTGGGGGAGAGAGAGGTGTTGGGAGAGTAGAAAAGAGAGTGGGGGAGACAGAGAGGTGTTGGTAGAGTAGAAAAGAGAGTGGGGGAGAGAGAGGTGTTGGGAGAGTAGAAAGGAGAGTTGGGGAGAGAGAGAGGTGTTGGGAGAGTAGAAAAGAGAGTGGGGAGAGAGAGGTGTTGGGAGAGTAGAAAAGAGAGTGGGGGAGAGAGTGGGGGAGAGAGAGGTGTTGGGAGAGTAGAAAAGAGAGTGGGGGAGAGAGAGAGGTGTTGGGAGAGTAAAAAAAGAGTGGGGGAGAGAGTGGGGGAGAGAGAGGTGTTGGGAGAGTAGAAAAGAGAGTGGGGGAGAGAGAGAGGTGTTGGGAGAGTAAAAAAAGAGTGGGGGAGAGAGTGGGGGAGAGAGAGGTGTTGGGAGAGTAGAAAAGAGAGTGGGGGAGAAAGAGGTGTTGGGAGAGTGGAAAAGAGAGTGGGGGAGAGAGAGGCGTTGGGAGAGTAGAAAAGAGAGTGTGGGAGAGAGAGAGAGAGGTGTTGGGAGAGTAGAATATAGAGTGGGGGAGAAAGAGGTGTTGGGAGAGTAGAAAAGAGAGTGGGGGAGAGAGAGAGGTGTTGGGAGAGTAGAAAAGAGAGTGGGGGAGAGAGTGGGGGAGAGAGAGGTGTTGGGAGAGTAGAAAAGACAGTGGCGGAGAAAGAGATGTTAGGAGAGTGGAAAAGAGAGTGGGGGTGAGAGTGGGGGAGAGAGAGGCGTTGGGAGATTATAAAAGAGAGTGGGGGAGAGAGTGGGGGAGAAAGAGGTGTTGGGAGAGTAGAAAAGAAAGTTGGGGAGAGAGTGGGGCAGAGAGAGGTGTTTTGGGAGAGTAGAAAAGAGAGTGGGGGAGAGAGAGGTGTTGGGAGAGTAGAAAAGAGAGTGGGGGAGACAGAGAGGTGTTGGTAGAGTAGAAAAGAGAGTGGGGGAGAGAGAGGTGTTGGGAGAGTAGAAAAGAGAGTTGGGGAGAGAGTGGGGCAGAGAGAGGTGTTGGGAGAGTAGAAAAGAGAGTGGGGGAGAGAGAGGTGTTGGGAGAGTAGAAAAGAGAGTGGGGGAGACAGAGAGGTGTTGGTAGAGTAGAAAAGAGAGTGGGGGAGAGAGAGGTGTTGGGAGAGTAGAAAAGAGAGTTGGGGAGAGAGCGAGGTGTTGGGAGAGTAGAAAAGAGAGTGGGGAGAGAGTGGGGGAGAAAGAGGTGTTGGGAGAGTAGAAAAGAAAGTTGGGGAGAGAGTGGGGCAGAGAGAGGTGTTGGGAGAGTAGAAAAGAGAGTGGGGGAGAGAGAGGTGTTGGGAGAGTAGAAAAGAGAGTGGGGGAGACAGAGAGGTGTTGGTAGAGTAGAAAAGAGAGTGGGGGAGAGAGAGGTGTTGGGAGAGTAGAAAAGAGAGTTGGGGAGAGAGAGAGGTGTTGGGAGAGTAGAAAAGAGAGTGGGGAGAGAGAGAGGTGTTGGGAGAGTAGAAAAGAGAGTGGGGGAGAGAGTGGGGGAGAGAGAGGTGTTGGGAGAGTAGAAAAGAGAGTGGGGGAGAGAGAGAGGTGTTGGGAGAGTAAAAAAAGAGTGGGGGAGAGAGTGGGGGAGAGAGAGGTGTTGGGAGAGTAGAAAGGAGAGTGGGGGAGAAAGAGGTGTTGGGAGAGTAGAAAAGAGTGTGGGGGAGAGATGGGGAGAGAGACGTGTTGGGAGAGTAGAAAAGAGAGTGGGGGAGAGAGAGAGGTGTTGGGAGAGTAGAAAAGAGAGTGGGGGAGAGAGTGGGGGAGAGAGAGGTGTTGGGAGAGTAGAAAAGAGAGTGGGGGAGAGAGAGATGTGTTGGGAGAGTAAAAAAAGAGTGGGGGAGAGAGTGGGGGAGAGAGAGGTGTTGGGAGAGTAGAAAGGAGAGTGGGGGAGAAAGAGGTGTTGGGAGAGTGGAAAAGAGAGTGGGGGAGAGAGTGGGGGAGAGAGAGGCGTTGGGAGAGTAGAAAAGAGAGTGTGGGAGAGAGAGAGAGAGGTGTTGGGAGAGTAGAATATAGAGTGGGGGAGAAAGAGGTGTTGGGAGAGTAGAAAAGAGAGTGGGGGAGAGAGAGAGGTGTTGGGAGAGTAGAAAAGAGAGTGGGGGAGAGAGTGGGGGAGAGAGAGGTGTTGGGAGAGTAGAAAAGACAGTGGCGGAGAAAGAGATGTTAGGAGAGTGGAAAAGAGAGTGGGGGTGAGAGTGGGGGAGAGAGAGGCGTTGGGAGATTATAAAAGAGAGTGGGGGAGAGAGAGAGGTGCTGGGATAGTAGAAAGGAGAGTGGGGTAGAGAGAGAGGTGTTGGGAGAGTAGAAAAGAGAGTGGGGATAAAGAGGTGTTGGGAGAGTAGAAAAGAGATTGGGGAGAGAGAGAGGTGTTGGGAGAGTAGAAAAGAGAGTGGGGGAGAGAGAGAGGTGCTGGGAGAGTAGAAAGGAGAGTGGGGGAGAGAGAGAGGTGTTGGGAGAGTAGAAAAGAAAGTGGGGGAGAAAGAGGTGTTGGGAGAGTAGAAAAGAGATTGGGGTGAGAGAGAGGTGTTGGGAGAGTAGAAAAGAGAGTTGGGGAGAGAGTGGGGGAAAGAGAGGTGTTGGGAGAGTAGAAAATAGAGTGGGGGAGAGAGAGAGGTGTAGAAAAGAGTGTGGGGGAGAGATGTGGAGAGAGACGTGTTGGGAGAGTAGAAAAGAGAGTGGGGGAGAGAGAGAGGTGTTGGGAGAGTAGAAAAGAGAGTGGGGGAGAGAGTGGGGAGAGAGAGATGTTGGGAGAGTAGAAAAGAGAGTGGGGGAGAGAGAGGTGTTGGGAGAGTAGAAAGGAGAGAGGGGAGAAAGAGGTGTTTTGAGAGTGGAAAAGAGAGTGGGGGAGAGAGTGGGGGAGAGAGAGGCGTTGGGAGAGTAGAAGAGAGTGGGGGAGAGAGAGAGAGAGAGGTGTTGGGAGAGTAGAATATAGAGTGGGGGAGAAAGAGGTGTTGGGAGAGTAGAAAAGAGATTGGGGGAGAGAGAGAGGTGTTGGGAGAGTAGAAAAGAGAGTGGGGGAGAGAGTGGGGGAGAGAGAGGTGTTGGGAGAGTAGAAAAGACAGTGGCGGAGAAAGAGGTGTTAGGAGAGTGGAAAAGAGAGTGGGGGTGAGAGAGGGGGAGAGAGAGGCGTTGGGAGATTATAAAAGAGAGTGGGGGAGAGAGAGAGGTGCTGGGATAGTAGAAAGGAGAGTGGGGTAGAGAGAGAGGTGTTGGGAGAGTAGAAACGAGAGTGGGGGAGAAAGAGGTGTTGGGAGAGTAGAAAAGAGATTGGGGAGAGAGAGAGGTGTTGGGAGAGTAGAAAAAATATGGGGGAGAGAGAGGTGTTTGGAGAGTAGAAAAGAGAGTTGGGGAGAGAGAGGTGTTGGGAGAGTAGAAAAGAGAGTGGGGAGAGAGTGGTGGAGAGAGAGGTGTTGGGAGAGTAGAAAAGAGAGTGGGGGAGAAAGAGGTGCTGGGAGAGTAGAAAATAGAGTGTGGGAGAGAGAGAGGTGTTGGGAGAGTAGAAAAGAGAGTTGGGAGAGTGTGGGGGAGAAAGAGGTGTTGGGAGAGTAGAAAATTGAGTGGGGGAGAGAGAGAGGTGCTGGGAGAGTAGAAAAGAGAGTGGGGGAGAGAGAGGTGTTGGGAGAGTAGAAAAGAGAGTGGGGGAGAGAGAGGTGTTGGGAGAGTAGAAAAGAGAGTGGGGGAGACAGAGAGGTGTTGGTAGAGTAGAAAAGAGAGTGGGGGAGAGAGAGGTGTTGGGAGAGTAGAAAAGAGAGTGGGGAGAAAGAGGTGTTGGGAGAGTAGAAAAGAGAGTTGGGGAGAGAGAGAGGTGTTGGGAGAGTAGAAAAGAGAGTGGGGAGAGAGTGGGGGAGAAAGAGGTGTTGGGAGAGTAGAAAAGAAAGTTGGGGAGAGAGTGGGGGAGAGATAGGTGTTGGGAGAGTAGACAAGAGAGTGGGGGAGAGAAAGAGATGTTGGGAGAGTAGAAAAGAGTGTGGGGGAGAGATGGGGAGAGAGACGTGTTGGGAGAGTAGAAAAGAGAGTGGGGGAGAGAGAGAGGTGTTGGGAGAGTAGAAAAGAGAGTGGGGGAGAGAGTGGGGGAGAGAGAGGTGTTGGGAGAGTAGAAAAGAGAGTGTGGGAGAGAGAGAGGTGTTGGGAGAGTAAAAAAAGAGTGGGGGAGAGAGTGGGGGAGAGAGTGGTGTTGGGAGAGTAGAAAGGAGAGTGGGGGAGAGAGAGAGGTGTTGGGAGAGTAGAAAAGAGAGTGGGGGAGAGAGTGCGGGAGAGAGAGGTGTTGGGAGAGTAGAAAAGAGAGTGGGGGAGAGAGAGAGGTGTTGGGAGAGTAAAAAAAGAGTGGGGGAGAGAGTGGGGGAGAGAGAGGTGTTGGGAGAGTAGAAAGGAGAGTGGGGGAGAAAGAGGTGTTGGGAGAGTGGAAAAGAGAGTGGGGGAGAGAGTGGGGGAGAGAGAGGCGTTGGGAGAGTAGAAAAGAGAGTGTGGGAGAGAGAGAGAGAGGTGTTGGGAGAGTAGAATATAGAGTGGGGGAGAAATAGAGGTGTTGGGAGAGTAGAAAAGAGAGTGGGGGAGAGAGTGGGGGAGAGAGAGGTGTTGGGAGAGTAGAAAAGACAGTGGCGGAGAAAGAGATGTTAGGAGAGTGGAAAAGAGAGTGGGGGTGAGAGTGGGGGAGAGAGAGGCGTTGGGAGATTATAAAAGAGAGTGGGGGAGAGAGAGAGGTGCTGGGATAGTAGAAAGGAGAGTGGGGTAGAGAGAGAGGTGTTGGGAGAGTAGAAAAGAGAGTGGGGGATAAAGAGGTGTTGGGAGAGTAGAAAAGAGATTTGGGAGAGAGAGAGGTGTTGGGAGAGTAGAAAAAAAGTGGGGGAGAGAGTGGGGAGAGAGAGGTGTTGGGAGAGTAGAAAAGAGAGTGGGGGAGAGAGAGAGGTGCTGGGAGAGTAGAAAGGAGAGTGGGGGAGAGAGAGAGGTGTTGGGAGAGTAGAAAAGAGAGTGGGGGAGAAAGAGGTGTTGGGAGAGTAGAAAAGAGATTGGGGTGAGAGAGAGGTGTTGGGAGAGTAGAAAAGAGAGTTGGGGAGAGAGTGGGGGAAAGAGAGGTGTTGGGAGAGTAGAAAAGAGAGTGGGGGAGAGAGAGAGGTGTTGGGAGAGTAGAAAAGAGAGTGGGGGAGAGAGAGGTGTTGGGAGAGTAGAAAAAAAAGATTGGGGAGAGAGTGGGGGATAGAGAGGTATTGGGAGAGTAGAAAAGAGAGTGTGAGAGAGAGTGGGGGAGAGAGAGGTGTTGGGAGTGTAGAAAAGAGAGTGGGGAGAGAGTGAGGTGTTGGGAGAGTAGAAAAGAGAGTGGGGGAGAGAGTGGGGGAGAGAGAGGCGTTTTGAGAGTAGAAAAGAGAGTGGGGGAGAGAGAGAGGTTTTGGGGGAGTAGAAAAGAGTGTGGGGGAGAGAGAGGTGTTGGGAGAGTAGAAAAGAGAGTGGGGAGAGAGTGGGGGAGAGAGAGGTGTTGGGTGAGTAGACATGAGTGTGGGGGAGATATGTGGAGAGAGACGTGTTGGGAGAGTAGAAAAGAGAGTGGGGGAGAGAGAGAGGTGTTGGGAGAGTAGAAAAGAGAGTGGGGGAGAGAGTGGGGAGAGAGAGATGTTGGGAGAGTAGAAAAGAGAGTGGGGGAGAGAGAGGTGTTGGGAGAGTCGAAAGGAGAGAGGGGAGAAAGAGGTGTTTTGAGAGTGGAAAAGAGAGTGGGGGAGAGAGTGGGGGAGAGAGAGGCGTTGGGAGAGTAGAAGAGAGTGGGGGAGAGAGAGAGAGAGAGGTGTTGGGAGAGTAGAATATAGAGTGGGGGAGAAAGAGGTGTTGGGAGAGTAGAAAAGAGATTGGGGGAGAGAGAGAGGTGTTGGGAGAGTAGCAAAGAGAGTGGGGGAGAGAGTGGGGGAGAGAGAGGTGTTGGGAGAGTAGAAAAGACAGTGGCGGAGAAAGAGGTGTTAGGAGAGTGGAAAAGAGAGTGGGGGTGAGAGAGGGGGAGAGAGAGGCGTTGGGAGATTATAAAAGAGAGTGGGGGAGAGAGAGAGGTGCTGGGATAGTAGAAAGGAGAGTGGGGTAGAGAGAGAGGTGTTGGGAGAGTAGAAACGAGAGTGGGGGAGAAAGAGGTGTTGGGAGAGTAGAAAAGAGATTGGGGAGAGAGAGAGGTGTTGGGAGAGTAGAAAAAATATGGGGGAGAGAGAGGTGTTGGGAGAGTAGAAAAGAGAGTTGGGGAGAGAGAGGTGTTGGGAGAGTAGAAAAGAGAGTGGGGAGAGAGTGGTGGAGAGAGAGGTGTTGGGAGAGTAGAAAAGAGAATGGGGGAGAGAGTGGGGGAGAGAGAGGCGTTGGGAGAGTAGAAAAGAGAGTGGGGGAGAGAGAGATGTGCTGGGAGAGTAGAAATGAGAGTGGGGGGAGAGAGAGGTGTTGGGAGAGTAGAAAAGAGAGTGGGGGAGAAAGAGGTGCTGGGAGAGTAGAAAATAGAGTGTGGGAGAGAGGGAGGTGTTGGGAGAGTAGAAAAGAGAGTTGGGAGAGTGTGGGGGAGAAAGAGGTGTTGGGAGAGTAGAAAATTGAGTGGGGGAGAGAGAGAGGTGCTGGGAGAGTAGAAAAGAGAGTGGGGGAGAGAGAGGTGTTGGGAGAGTAGAAAAGAGAGTGGGGGAGAGAGTGGGGGGGTGAGGTGTTGGGAGAGTAGAAAAGAGAGTGGGGGAGAGAGAGGTGTTGGGAGAGTAGAAAAGAGAGTGGGGGAGAGAGAGGTGTTGGGAGAGTGGAAAAGAGAATGGGGGAGAGAGAGAGGTGCTGGGAGAGTAGAAAGGAGAGTGGGGGAGAGAGAGAGGTGTTGGGAGAGTAGAAAAGAGAGTGGGGAGAAAGAGGTGTTGGGAGAGTAGAAAAGAGAGTTGGGGAGAGAGAGAGGTGTTGGGAGAGTAGAAAAGAGAGTGGGGGAGAGAGTGGGGGAGAAAGAGGTGTTGGGAGATTAGAAAAGAAAGTTGGGGAGAGAGTGGGGGAGAGAGAGGTGTTGGGAGAGTAGAAAAGAGAGTTGGGGAGAGAGAGAGGTGTTGGGAGAGTAGAAAAGAGAGTGGGGAGAGAGTGGGGGAGAAAGAGGTGTTGGGAGATTAGAAAAGAAAGTTGGGGAGAGAGTGGGGGAGAGAGAGGTGTTGGGAGAGTAGAAAAGAGTGTGGGGGAGAGATGTGGAGAGAGACGTGTTGGGAGAGTAGAAAAGAGAGTGGGGGAGAGAGAGAGGTGTTGGGAGAGTAGAAAAGAGAGTGGGGGAGAGAGTGGGGGAGAGAGAGGTGTTGGGAGAGTAGAAAAGAGAGTGGGGGAGAGAGAGAGGTGTTGGGAGAGTAGAAAAAGAGTGGGGGAGAGAGTGGGGAGAGAGAGGTGTTTGGAGAGTAGAAAGGAGAGAGGGGAGAAAGAGGTGTTGGGAGAGTGGAAAAGAGAGTGTCGGAGAGAGTGGGGGAGAGAGAGGCGTTGGGAGAGTAGAAGAGAGTGGGGGAGAGAGAGAGAGAGGTGTTGGGAGAGTAGAATATAGAGTGGGGGAGAAAGAGGTGTTGGGAGAGTAGAAAAGAGATTGGGGGAGAGAGAGAGGTGTTGGGAGAGTAGAAAAGAGAGTGGGGAGAGAGTGAGGTGTTGGGAGAGTAGAAAAGAGAGTGGGGGAGAGAGTGGGGGAGAGAGAGGCGATTTGAGAGTAGAAAAGAGAGTGGGGGAGAGAGAGAGGTTTTGGGAGAGTAGAAAAGAGTGTGGGGGAGAGAGAGGTGTTGGGAGAGTAGAAAAGAGAGTGGGGAGAGAGTGGGGGAGAAAGAGGTGTTGGGAGATTAGAAAAGAAAGTTGGGGAGAGAGTGGGGGAGAGAGAGGTGTTGGGAGAGTAGAAAAGAGTGTGGGGGAGAGATGTGGAGAGAGACGTGTTGGGAGAGTAGAAAAGAGAGTGGGGGAGAGAGAGAGGTGTTGGGAGAGTAGAAAAGAGAGTGGGGGAGAGAGTGGGGAGAGAGAGATGTTGGGAGAGTAGAAAAGAGAGTGGGGGAGAGAGAGGTGTTGGGAGAGTAGAAAGGAGAGAGGGGAGAAAGAGGTGTTTTGAGAGTGGAAAAGAGAGTGGGGGAGAGAGTGGGGGAGAGAGAGGCGTTGGGAGAGTAGAAGAGAGTGGGGGAGAGAGAGAGAGAGAGGTGTTGGGAGAGTAGAATATAGAGTGGGGGAGAAAGAGGTGTTGGGAGAGTAGAAAAGAGATTGGGGGAGAGAGAGAGGTGTTGGGAGAGTAGAAAAGAGAGTGGGGGAGAGAGTGGGGGAGAGAGAGGTGTTGGGAGAGTAGAAAAGACAGTGGCGGAGAAAGAGGTGTTAGGAGAGTGGAAAAGAGAGTGGGGGTGAGAGAGGGGGAGAGAGAGGCGTTGGGAGATTATAAAAGAGAGTGGTGGAGAGAGAGAGGTGCTGGGATAGTAGAAAGGAGAGTGGGGTAGAGAGAGAGGTGTTGGGAGAGTAGAAACGAGAGTGGGGGAGAAAGAGGTGTTGGGAGAGTAGAAAAGAGATTGGGGAGAGAGAGAGGTGTTGGGAGAGTAGAAAAAATATGGGGGAGAGAGAGGTGTTGGGAGAGTAGAAAAGAGAGTTGGGGAGAGAGAGGTGTTGGGAGAGTAGAAAAGAGAGTGGGGAGAGAGTGGTGGAGAGAGAGGTGTTGGGAGAGTAGAAAAGAGAATGGGGGAGAGAGTGGGGGAGAGAGAGGCGTTGGGAGAGTAGAAAAGAGAGTGGGGGAGAGAGAGATGTGCTGGGAGAGTAGAAATGAGAGTGGGGGGAGAGAGAGGTGTTGGGAGAGTAGAAAAGAGAGTGGGGGAGAAAGAGGTGCTGGGAGAGTAGAAAATAGAGTGTGGGAGAGAGAGAGGTGTTGGGAGAGTAGAAAAGAGAGTTGGGAGAGTGGGGGGGAGAAAGAGGTGTTGGGAGAGTAGAAAATTGAGTTGGGGAGAGAGAGAGGTGCTGGGAGAGTAGAAAAGAGAGTGGGGGAGAGAGTGGGGGAGAGAGAGGTGTTGGGAGAGTGGAAAAGAGAATGGGGGAGAGAGAGAGGTGCTGGGAGAGTAGAAAGGAGAGTGGGGGAGAGAGAGAGGTGTTGGGAGAGTAGAAAAGAGAGTGGGGAGAAAGAGGTGTTGGGAGAGTAGAAAAGAGAGTTGGGGAGAGAGAGAGGTGTTGGGAGAGTAGAAAAGAGAGTGGGGAGAGAGTGGGGGAGAAAGAGGTGTTGGGAGAGTAGAAAAGAGAGTGGGGGAGACAGAGAGGTGTTGGTAGAGTAGAAAAGAGAGTGGGGGAGAGAGTGGGGGAGAAAGAGGTGTTGGGAGATTAGAAAAGAAAGTTGGGGAGAGAGTGGGGGAGAGAGAGGTGTTGGGAGAGTAGAAAAGAGTGTGGGGGAGAGATGTGGAGAGAGACGTGTTGGGAGAGTAGAAAAGAGAGTGGGGGAGAGAGAGAGGTGTTGGGAGAGTAGAAAAGAGAGTGGGGGAGAGAGTGGGGGAGAGAGAGGTGTTGGGAGAGTAGAAAAGAGAGTGGGGGAGAGAGAGAGGTGTTGGGAGAGTAGAAAAAGAGTGGGGGAGAGAGTGGGGAGAGAGAGGTGTTTGGAGAGTAGAAAGGAGAGAGGGGAGAAAGAGGTGTTGGGAGAGTGGAAAAGAGAGTGTCGGAGAGAGTGGGGGAGAGAGAGGCGTTGGGAGAGTAGAAGAGAGTGGGGGAGAGAGAGAGAGAGGTGTTGGTTGGGAGAGTAGAATATAGAGTGGGGGAGAAAGAGGTGTTGGGAGAGTAGAAAAGAGATTGGGGGAGAGAGAGAGGTGTTGGGAGAGTAGAAAAGAGAGTGGGGGAGAGAGTGGGGGAGAGAGAGGTGTTGGGAGAGTAGAAAAGACAGTGGCGGAGAAAGAGGTGTTAGGAGAGTGGAAAAGAGAGTGGGGGTGAGAGAGGGGGAGAGAGAGGCGTTGGGAGATTATAAAAGAGAGTGGGGGAGAGAGAGAGGTGCTGGGATAGTAGAAAGGAGAGTGGGGTAGAGAGAGAGGTGTTGGGAGAGTAGAAACGAGAGTGGGGGAGAAAGAGGTGTTGGGAGAGTAGAAAAGAGATTCTGGAGAGAGAGAGGTGTTGGGAGAGTAGAAAAAATATGGGGGAGAGAGAGGTGTTGGGAGAGTAGAAAAGAGAGTGGGGGAGAGAGTGGGGGAGAGAGAGGTGTTGGGAGAGTAGAAAAGAGAGTGGGGGAGAGAGAGGTGTTGGGAGAGTAGAAAAGAGAGTGGGGGAGAGAGAGGTGTTGGGAGAGTGGAAAAGAGAATGGGGGAGAGAGAGAGGTGCTGGGAGAGTAGAAAGGAGAGTGGGGGAGAGAGAGAGGTGTTGGGAGAGTAGAAAAGAGAGTGGGGAGAAAGAGGTGTTGGGAGAGTAGAAAAGAGAGTTGGGGAGAGAGAGAGGTGTTGGGAGAGTAGAAAAGAGAGTGGGGAGAGAGTGGGGGAGAAAGAGGTGTTGGGAGAGTAGAAAAGAGAGTGGGGGAGACAGAGAGGTGTTGGTAGAGTAGAAAAGAGAGTGGGGGAGAGAGAGGTGTTGGGAGAGTAGAAAAGAGAGTGGGGAGAAAGAGGTGTTGGGAGAGTATAAAAGAGAGTTGGGGAGAGAGAGAGGTGTTGGGAGAGTAGAAAAGAGAGTGGGGAGAAAGAGGTGTTGGGAGAGTAGAAAAGAGAGTGGGGAGAAAGAGGTGTTGGGAGAGTATAAAAGAGAGTGGGGGAGAGAGAGGTGTTGGGAGAGTAGAAAAGAGAGTGGGGGAGACAGAGAGGTGTTGGTAGAGTAGAAAAGAGAGTGGGGGAGAGAGAGGTGTTGGGAGAGTAGAAAAGAGAGTGGGGAGAAAGAGGTGTTGGGAGAGTAGAAAAGAGAGTTGGGGAGAGAGAGAGGTGTTGGGAGAGTAGAAAAGAGAGTGGGGAGAGAGTGGGGGAGAAAGAGGTGTTGGGAGAGTAGAAAAGAAAGTTGGGGAGAGAGTGGGGGAGAGATAGGTGTTGGGAGAGTAGACAAGAGAGTGGGGGAGATAAAGAGGTGTTGGGAGAGTAGAAAAGAGTGTGGGGGAGAGATGGGGAGAGAGACGTGTTGGGAGAGTAGAAAAGAGAGTGGGGGTAGAGAGAGAGGTGTTGGGAGAGTAGAAAAGAGAGTGGGGGAGAGAGTGGGGGAGAGAGAGGTGTTGGGAGAGTAGAAAAGAGAGTGGGGGAGAGAGAGAGGTGTTGGGAGAGTAAAAAAAGAGTGGGGGAGAGAGTGGGGGAGAGAGAGGTGTTGGGAGAGTAGAAAGGAGAGTGTGGGAGAGAGAGAGAGAGGTGTTGGGAGAGTAGAAAAGAGATTCTGGAGAGAGAGGTGTTGGGAGAGTAGAAAAAATATGGGGGAGAGAGAGGTGTTGGGAGAGTAGAAAAGAGAGTGGGGGAGAGAGTGGGAGAGAGAGAGGTGTTGGGAGAGTAGAAAAGAGAGTGGGGGAGAGAGAGGTGTTGGGAGAGTAGAAAAGAGAGTGGGGGAGAGAGAGGTGTTGGGAGAGTGGAAAAGAGAAGGGGGGAGAGAGAGAGGTGCTGGGAGAGTAGAAAGGAGAGTGGGGGAGAGAGAGAGGTGTTGGGAGAGTAGAAAAGAGAGTGGGGAGAAAGAGGTGTTGGGAGAGTAGAAAAGAGAGTTGGGGAGAGAGAGAGGTGTTGGGAGAGTAGAAAAGAGAGTGGGGGAGAGAGTGGGGGAGAGAGAGGTGTTGGGAGAGTAGAAAAGACAGTGGCGGAGAAAGAGGTGTTAGGAGAGTGGAAAAGAGAGTGGGGGTGAGAGAGGGGGAGAGAGAGGCGTTGGGAGATTATAAAAGAGAGTGGGGGAGAGAGAGAGGTGCTGGGATAGTAGAAAGGAGAGTGGGGTAGAGAGAGAGGTGTTGGGAGAGTAGAAACGAGAGTGGGGGAGAAAGAGGTGTTGGGAGAGTAGAAAAGAGATTCTGGAGAGAGAGAGGTGTTGGGAGAGTAGAAAAAATATGGGGGAGAGAGAGGTGTTGGGAGAGTAGAAAAGAGAGTGGGGGAGAGAGAGGTGTTGGGAGAGTAGAAAAGAGAGTGGGGGAGAGAGAGGTGTTGGGAGAGTAGAAAAGAGAGTGGGGGAGAGAGAGGTGTTGGGAGAGTGGAAAAGAGAATGGGGGAGAGAGAGAGGTGCTGGGAGAGTAGAAAAGAGAGTGGGGGAGAGAGAGAGGTGTTGGGAGAGTAGAAAAGAGAGTGGGGAGAAAGAGGTGTTGGGAGAGTAGACAAGAGAGTTGGGGAGAGAGAGAGGTGTTGGGAGAGTAGAAAAGAGAGTGGGGAGAGAGTGGGGGAGAAAGAGGTGTTGGGAGAGTAGAAAAGAGAGTGGGGGAGACAGAGAGGTGTTGGTAGAGTAGAAAAGAGAGTGGGGGAGAGAGAGGTGTTGGGAGAGTAGAAAAGAGAGTGGGGAGAAAGAGGTGTTGGGAGAGTATAAAAGAGAGTTGGGGAGAGAGAGAGGTGTTGGGAGAGTAGAAAAGAGAGTGGGGAGAAAGAGGTGTTGGGAGAGTAGAAAAGAGAGTGGGGAGAAAGAGGTGTTGGGAGAGTATAAAAGAGAGTGGGGGAGAGAGAGGTGTTGGGAGAGTAGAAAAGAGAGTGGGGGAGACAGAGAGGTGTTGGTAGAGTAGAAAAGAGAGTGGGGGAGAGAGAGGTGTTGGGAGAGTAGAAAAGAGAGTGGGGAGAAAGAGGTGTTGGGAGAGTAGAAAAGAGAGTTGGGGAGAGAGAGAGGTGTTGGGAGAGTAGAAAAGAGAGTGGGGAGAGAGTGGGGGAGAAAGAGGTGTTGGGAGAGTAGAAACGAGAGTGGGGGAGAAAGAGGTGTTGGGAGAGTAGAAAAGAGATTCTGGAGAGAGAGAGGTGTTGGGAGAGTAGAAAAAATATGGGGGAGAGAGAGGTGTTGGGAGAGTAGAAAAGAGAGTGGGGGAGAGAGAGGTGTTGGGAGAGTAGAAAAGAGAGTGGGGGAGAGAGAGGTGTTGGGAGAGTAGAAAAGAGAGTGGGGGAGAGAGAGGTGTTGGGAGAGTGGAAAAGAGAATGGGGGAGAGAGAGAGGTGCTGGGAGAGTAGAAAGGAGAGTGGGGGAGAGAGAGAGGTGTTGGGAGAGTAGAAAAGAGAGTGGGGAGAAAGAGGTGTTGGGAGAGTAGAAAAGAGAGTTGGGGAGAGAGAGAGGTGTTGGGAGAGTAGAAAAGAGAGTGGGGAGAGAGTGGGGGAGAAAGAGGTGTTGGGAGAGTAGAAAAGAGAGTGGGGGAGACAGAGAGGTGTTGGTAGAGTAGAAAAGAGAGTGGGGGAGAGAGAGGTGTTGGGAGAGTAGAAAAGAGAGTGGGGAGAAAGAGGTGTTGGGAGAGTATAAAAGAGAGTTGGGGAGAGAGAGAGGTGTTGGGAGAGTAGAAAAGAGAGTGGGGAGAAAGAGGTGTTGGGAGAGTAGAAAAGAGAGTGGGGAGAAAGAGGTGTTGGGAGAGTATAAAAGAGAGTGGGGGAGAGAGAGGTGTTGGGAGAGTAGAAAAGAGAGTGGGGGAGACAGAGAGGTGTTGGTAGAGTAGAAAAGAGAGTGGGGGAGAGAGAGGTGTTGGGAGAGTAGAAAAGAGAGTGGGGAGAAAGAGGTGTTGGGAGAGTAGAAAAGAGAGTTGGGGAGAGAGAGAGGTGTTGGGAGAGTAGAAAAGAGAGTGGGGAGAGAGTGGGGGAGAAAGAGGTGTTGGGAGAGTAGAAAAGAAAGTTGGGGAGAGAGTGGGGGAGAGATAGGTGTTGGGAGAGTAGACAAGAGAGTGGGGGAGATAAAGAGGTGTTGGAGAGTAGAAAAGAGTGTGGGGGAGAGATGGGGAGAGAGACGTGTTGGGAGAGTAGAAAAGAGAGTGGGGGTAGAGAGAGAGGTGTTGGGAGAGTAGAAAAGAGAGTGGGGGAGAGAGTGGGGGAGAGAGAGGTGTTGGGAGAGTAGAAAAGAGAGTGGGGGAGAGAGAGAGGTGTTGGGAGAGTAAAAAAAGAGTGGGGGAGAGAGTGGGGGAGAGAGAGGTGTTGGGAGAGTAGAAAGGAGAGTGGGGGAGAAAGAGGTGTTGGGAGAGTGGAAAAGAGAGTGGGGGAGAGAGTGGGGGAGAGAGAGGCGTTGGGAGAGTAGAAAGGAGAGTGTGGGAGAGAGAGAGAGAGGTGTTGGGAGAGTAGAAAAGAGATTCTGGAGAGAGAGAGGTGTTGGGAGAGTAGAAAAAATATGGGGGAGAGAGAGGTGTTGGGAGAGTAGAAAAGAGAGTGGGGGAGAGAGTGGGGGAGAGAGAGGTGTTGGGAGAGTAGAAAAGAGAGTGGGGGAGAGAGAGGTGTTGGGAGAGTAGAAAAGAGAGTGGGGGAGAGAGATGTGTTGGGAGAGTGGAAAAGAGAATGGGGGAGAGAGAGAGGTGCTGGGAGAGTAGAAAGGAGAGTGGGGGAGAGAGAGAGGTGTTGGGAGAGTAGAAAAGAGAGTGGGGAGAAAGAGGTGTTGGGAGAGTAGAAAAGAGAGTTGTGGAGAGAGAGAGGTGTTGGGAGAGTAGAAAAGAGAGTGGGGAGAGAGTGGGGGAGAAAGAGGTGTTGGGAGAGTAGAAAAGAGAGTGGGGGAGACAGAGAGGTGTTGGTAGAGTAGAAAAGAGAGTGGGGGAGAGAGAGGTGTTGGGAGAGTAGAAAAGAGAGTGGGGAGAAAGAGGTGTTGGGAGAGTATAAAAGAGAGTTGGGGAGAGAGAGAGGTGTTGGGAGAGTAGAAAAGAGAGTGGGGAGAGAGTGGGGGAGAAAGAGGTGTTGGGAGAGTAGAAAAGAAAGTTGGGGAGAGAGTGGGGCAGAGAGAGGTGTTGGGAGAGTAGAAAAGAGAGTGGGGGAGAGAGAGGTGTTGGGAGAGTAGAAAAGAGAGTGGGGGAGACAGAGAGGTGTTGGTAGAGTAGAAAAGAGAGTGGGGGAGAGAGAGGTGTTGGGAGAGTAGAAAAGAGAGTGGGGAGAAAGTGGTGTTGGGAGAGTAGAAAAGAGAGTTGGGGAGAGAGAGAGGTGTTGGGAGAGTAGAAAAGAGAGTGGGGAGAGAGTGGGGGAGAAAGAGGTGTTGGGAGAGTAGAAAAGAAAGTTGGGGAGAGAGTGGGGGAGAGATAGGTGTTGGGAGAGTAGACAAGAGAGTAGGGGAGATAAAGAGGTGTTGGGAGAGTAGAAAAGAGTGTGGGGGAGAGAGTGGGGGAGAGAGAGGTGTTGGGAGAGTAGAAAAGAGAGTGGGGGAGAGAGAGAGGTGTTGGGAGAGTAAAAAAAGAGTGGGGGAGAGAGTGGGGGAGAGAGAGGTGTTGGGAGAGTAGAAAGGAGAGTGGGGGAGAAAGAGGTGTTGGGAGAGTGGAAAAGAGAGTGGGGGAGAGAGAGGCGTTGGGAGAGTAGAAAAGAGAGTGTGGGTGAGAGAGAGAGAGGTGTTGGGAGAGTAGAATATAGAGTGGGGGAGAAAGAGGTGTTGGGAGAGTAGAAAAGAGAGTGGGGGAGAGAGAGAGGTGTTGGGAGAGTAGAAAAGAGAGTGGGGGAGAGAGTGGGGGAGAGAGAGGTGTTGGGAGAGTAGAAAAGACAGTGGCGGAGAAAGAGATGTTAGGAGAGTGGAAAAGAGAGTGGGGGTGAGAGTGGGGGAGAGAGAGGCGTTGGGAGATTATAAAAGAGAGTGGGGGAGAGAGAGAGGTGCTGGGATAGTAGAAAGGAGAGTGGGGTAGAGAGAGAGGTGTTGGGAGAGTAGAAAAGAGAGTGGGGGATAAAGAGGTGTTGGGAGAGTAGAAAAGAGATTGGGGAGAGAGAGAGGTGTTGGGAGAGTAGAAAAAGAGTGGGGGAGAGAGTGGGGAGAGAGAGGTGTTGGGAGAGTAGAAAAGAGAGTGGGGGAGAGAGAGAGGTGCTGGGAGAGTAGAAAGGAGAGTGGGGGAGAGAGAGAGGTGTTGGGAGAGTAGAAAAGAGAGTGGGGGAGAAAGAGGTGTTGGGAGAGTAGAAAAGAGATTGGGGTGAGAGAGAGGTGTTGGGAGAGTAGAAAAGAGAGTTGGGGAGAGAGTGGGGGAAAGAGAGGTGTTGGGAGAGTAGAAAAGAGAGTGGGGGAGAGAGAGAGGTGTTGGGAGAGTAGAAAAGAGAGTTGGGGAGAGAGTGGGGGATAGAGAGGTATTGGGAGAGTAGAAAAGAGAGTGGGAGAGAGAGTGTGGGAGAGAGAGGTGTTGGGTGTGTAGAAAAGAGAGTGGGGAGAGAGTGAGGTGTTGGGAGAGTAGAAAAGAGAGTGGGGGAGAGAGTGGGGGAGAGGCGTTTTGAGAGTAGAAAAGAGAGTGGGGGAGAGAGAGAGGTGTTGGGAGAGTAGAAAAGAGTGTGGGGAAGAGAGAGGTGTTGGGAGAGTAGAAAAGAGAGTGGGGAGAGAGTGGGGGAGAAAGAGGTGTTGGGAGATTAGAAAATAAAGTTGGGGAGAGTGTGGGGGAGAGAGAGGTGTTGGGAGAGTAGAAAAGAGTGTGGGGGAGAGATGTGGAGAGAGACGTGTTGGGAGAGTAGAAAAGAGAGTGGGGGAGAGAGAGAGGTGTTGGGAGAGTAGAAAAGAGAGTGGGGGAGAGAGAGATGTTAGGAGAGTGGAAAAGAGAGTGGGGGTGAGAGTGGGGGAGAGAGAGGCGTTGGGAGATTATAAAAGAGAGTGGGGGAGAGAGAGAGGTGTTGGGAGAGTAGAAAAGAGAGTGGGGGATAAAGAGGTGTTGGGAGAGTAGAAAAGAGATTGGGGAGAGAGAGAGGTGTTGGGAGAGTAGAAAAAGAGTGGGGGAGAGAGTGGGGAGAGAGAGGTGTTGGGAGAGTAGAAAAGAGAGTGGGGGAGAGAGAGAGGTGCTGGGAGAGTAGAAAGGAGAGTGGGGGAGAGAGAGAGGTGTTGGGAGAGTAGAAAAGAGAGTAGGGGAGAAAGAGGTGTTGAGAGAGTAGAAAAGAGATTTTGGTGAGAGAGAGGTGTTGGGAGAGTAGAAAAGAGAGTTGGGGAGAGAGTGGGGGAAAGAGAGGTGTTGGGAGAGTAGAAAAGAGAGTGGGGGAGAGAGAGAGGTGTTGGGAGAGTAGAAAAGAGAGTGGGGGAGAGAGAGGTGTTGGGAGAGTAGAAAAGAGAGTTGGGGAGAGAGTGGGGGATAGAGAGGTATTGGGAGAGTAGAAAAGAGAGTGGGAGAGAGAGTGTGGGAGAGAGAGGTGTTGGGTGTGTAGAAAAGAGAGTGGGGAGAGAGTGAGGTGTTGGGAGAGTAGAAAAGAGAGTGGGGGAGAGAGTGGGGGAGAGAGAGGCGTTTTGAGAGTAGAAAAGAGAGTGGGGGAGAGAGAGAGGTGTTGGGAGAGTAGAAAAGAGTGTGGGGGAGAGAGAGGTGTTGGGAGAGTAGAAAAGAGAGTGGGGAGAGAGTGGGGGAGAAAGAGGTGTTGGGAGATTAGAAAAGAAAGTTGGGGAGAGTGTGGGGGAGAGAGAGGTGTTGGGAGAGTAGAAAAGAGTGTGGGGGAGAGATGTGGAGAGAGACGTGTTGGGAGAGTAGAAAAGAGAGTGGGGGAGAGAGAGAGGTGTTGGGAGAGTAGAAAAGAGAGTGGGGGAGAGAGTGGGGGAGAGAGAGATGTTGGGAGAGTAGAAAAGAGAGTGGGGGAGAGAGAGAGGTGTTGGGAGAGTAGAAAAAGAGTGGGGGAGAGAGTGGGGGAGAGAGAGGTGTTGGGAGAGTAGAAAGGAGAGAGGGGAGAAAGAGGTGTTGGGAGAGTGGAAAAGAGAGTGGGGGAGAGAGTGGGGGAGAGAGAGGCGTTGGGAGAGTAGAAGAGAGTGGGGGAGAGAGAGAGAGAGGTGTTGGGAGAGTAGAATATAGAGTGGGGGAGAAAGAGGTGTTGGGAGAGTAGAAAAGAGATTGGGGGAGAGAGAGAGGTGTTGGGAGAGTAGAAAAGAGAGTGGGGGAGAGAGTGGGGGAGAGAGAGGTGTTGGGAGAGTAGAAAAGACAGTGGCGGAGAAAGAGGTGTTAGGAGAGTGGAAAAGAGAGTGGGGGTGAGAGAGGGGGAGAGAGAGGCGTTGGGAGATTATAAAAGAGAGTGGGGGAGAGAGAGAGGTGCTGGGATAGTAGAAATGAGAGTGGGGTAGAGAGAGAGAGGTGTTGGGAGAGTAGAAACGAGAGTGGGGGAGAAAGAGGTGTTGGGAGAGTAGAAAAGAGATTGGGGAGAGAGAGAGGTGTTGGGAGAGTAGAAAAAATATGGGGGAGAGAGAGGTGTTGGGAGAGTAGAAAAGAGAGTTGGGGAGAGAGAGGTGTTGGGAGAGTAGAAAAGAGAGTGGGGAGAGAGTGGTGGAGAGAGAGGTGTTGGGAGAGTAGAAAAGAGAATGGGGGAGAGAGTGGGGGAGAGAGAGGCGTTGGGAGAGTAGAAAAGAGAGTGGGGGAGAGAGAGATGTGCTGGGAGAGTAGAAATGAGAGTGGGGGGAGAGAGAGGTGTTGGGAGAGTAGAAAAGAGAGTGGGGGAGAAAGAGGTGCTGGGAGAGTAGAAAAGAGAGTGTGGGAGAGAGAGAGGTGTTGGGAGAGTAGAAAATTGAGTGGGGGAGAGAGAGAGGTGCTGGGAGAGTAGAATAGAGAGTGGGGGAGAGAGTGGGGGAGAGAGAGGTGTTGGGAGAGTAGAAAAGAGAGTGGGGGAGAGAGAGAGGTGTTGGGAGAGTAGAAAAGAGAGTGGGGGAGAGAGTGGGGGGGTGAGGTGTTGGGAGAGTAGAAAAGAGAGTGGGGGAGAGAGAGAAATGTTGGGAGAGTAGAAAAGAGAGTGGGGGAGAGAGTGGGGGGGTGAGGTGTTGGGAGAGTAGAAAAGAGAGTGGGGGAGAGAGAGTTGTTGGGAGAGTAGAAAAGAGAGTGGGGGAGAGAGAGGTGTTGGGAGAGTGGAAAAGAGAATGGGGGAGAGAGAGAGGTGCTGGGAGAGTAGAAAGGAGAGTGGGGGAGAGAGAGAGGTGTTGGGAGAGTAGAAAAGAGAGTAGGGGGAAAGAGGTGTTGGGAGAGTAGAAAAGAGAGTTGGGGAGAGAGAGAGGTGTTGGGAGAGTAGAAAAGAGAGTGGGGAGAGAGTGGGGGAGAAAGAGGTGTTGGGAGCGTAGAAAAGAGAGTGGGGGAGACAGAGAGGTGTTGGTAGAGTAGAAAAGAGAGTGGGGGAGAGAGAGGTGTTGGGAGAGTGGAAAAGAGAATGGGGGAGAGAGAGAGTTGCTGGGAGAGTAGAAAGGAGAGTGGGGGAGAGAGAGAGGTGTTGGGAGAGTAGAAAAGAGAGTGGGGGGAAAGAGGTGTTGGGAGAGTAGAAAAGAGAGTTGGGGAGAGAGAGAGGTGTTGGGAGAGTAGAAAAGAGAGTGGGGAGAGAGTGGGGGAGAAAGAGGTGTTGGGAGAGTAGAAAAGAGAGTGGGGGAGAGAGAGGTGTTGGGAGTGTTGAAAAGAGAGTGGGGGAGACAGAGAGGTGTTGGTAGAGTAGAAAAGAGAGTGGGGGAGAGAGAGGTGTTGGGAGAGTGGAAAAGAGAATGGGGGAGAGAGAGAGGTGCTGGGAGAGTAGAAAGGAGAGTGGGGGAGAGAGAGAGGTGTTGGGAGAGTAGAAAAGAGAGTGGGGAGAAAGAGGTGTTGGGAGAGTAGAAAAGAGAGTGGGGGAGACAGAGAGGTGTTGGTAGAGTAGAAAAGAGAGTGGGGGAGAGAGAGGTGTTGGGAGAGTAGAAAAGAGAGTGGGGAGAAAGAGGTGTTGGGAGAGTATAAAAGAGAGTTGGGGAGAGAGAGAGGTGTTGGGAGAGTAGAAAAGAGAGTGGGGAGAGAGTGGGGGAGAAAGAGGTGTTGGGAGAGTAGAAAAGAGAGTGGGGGAGAGAGAGGTGTTGGGAGAGTAGAAAAGAGAGTGGGGGAGACAGAGAGATGTTGGTAGAGTAGAAAAGAGAGTGGGGGAGAGAGAGGTGTTGGGAGAGTAGAAAAGAGAGTGGGGCGAAAGAGGTGTTGGGAGAGTAGAAAAGAGAGTTGGGGAGAGAGAGAGGTGTTGGGAGAGTAGAAAAGAGAGTGGGGAGAGAGTGGGGGAGAAAGAGGTGTTGGGAGAGTAGAAAAGAAAGTTGGGGAGAGAGAGAGGTGTTGGGAGAGTAGACAAGAGAGTGGGGGAGAGAAAGAGGTGTTGGGAGAGTAGAAAAGAGTGTGGGGGAGAGATGGGGAGAGAGCCGTGTTGGGAGAGTAGAAAAGAGAGTGGGGGAGAGAGAGAGGTGTTGGGAGAGTAGAAAAGAGAGTGGGGGAGAGAGTGGGGGAGAGAGAGGTGTTGGGAGAGTAGAAAAGAGAGTGTGGGAGAGAGAGAGAGAGGTGTTGGGAGAGTAGAATATAGAGTTGGGGAGAAAGAGAGGTGTTGGGAGAGTAGAAAAGAGAGTGGGGGAGAGAGTGGGGGAGAGAGAGGTGTTGGGAGAGTAGAAAAGACAGTGGCGGAGAAAGAGATGTTAGGAGAGTGGAAAAGAGAGTGGGGGTGAGAGTGGGGGAGAGAGAGGCGTTGGGAGATTATAAAAGAGAGTGGGGGAGAGAGAGAGGTGCTGGGATAGTAGAAAGGAGAGTGGGGTAGAGAGAGAGGTGTTGGGAGAGTAGAAAAGAGAGTGGGGGATAAAGAGGTGTTGGGAGAGTAGAAAAGAGATTGGGGAGAGAGAGAGGTGTTGGGAGAGTAGAAAAAGAGTGGGGGAGAGAGTGGGGAGAGAGAGGTGTTGGGAGAGTAGAAAATAGAGTGGGGGAGAGAGAGAGGTGCTGGGAGAGTAGAAAGGAGAGTGGGGGAGAGAGAGAGAGGTGTTGGGAGAGTAGAAAAGAGAGTGGGGGAGAAAGAGGTGTTGGGAGAGGAGACAAGAGATTGGGGTGAGAGAGAGGTGTTGGGAGAGTAGAAAAGAGAGTTGGGGAGAGAGTGGGGGAAAGAGAGGTGTTGGGAGAGTAGAAAAGAGAGTGGGGGAGAGAGAGAGGTGTTGGGAGAGTAGAAAAGAGAGTGGGGGAGAGAGAGGTGTTGGGAGAGTAGAAAAGAGAGTTGGGGAGAGAGTGGGGGATAGAGAGGTATTGGGAGAGTAGAAAAGAGAGTGGGAGAGAGAGTGGGGGAGAGAGAGGTGTTGGGAGTGTAGAAAAGAGAGTGGGGAGAGAGTGAGGTGTTGGGAGAGTAGAAAAGAGAGTGGGGGAGAGAGAGGCGTTTTCAGAGTAGAAAAGAGAGTGGGGGAGAGAGAGAGGTGTTGGGAGAGTAGAAAAGAGTGTGGGGGAGAGAGAGGTGTTGGGAGAGTAGAAACGAGAGTGGGGAGAGAGTGGGGGAGAAAGAGGTGTTGGGAGATTAGAAAAGAAAGTTGGGGAGAGAGTGGGGGAGAGAGAGGTGTTGGGAGAGTAGAAAAGAGTGTGGGGGAGAGATGTGGAGAGAGACATGTTGGGAGAGTAGAAAAGAGAGTGGGGGAGAGAGAGAGGTGTTGGGAGATTAGAAAAGAGAGTGGGGGAGAGAGTGGGGGAGAGAGAGATGTTGGGAGAGTAGAAAAGAGAGTGGGGGAGAGAGAGAGGTGTTGGGAGAGTAGAAAAAGAGTGGGGGAGAGAGTGGGGGAGAGAGAGGTGTTGGGAGAGTAGAAAGGAGAGAGGGGAGAAAGAGGTGTTGGGAGAGTGGAAAAGAGAGTGGGGGAGAGAGTGGGGGAGAGAGAGGCGTTGGGAGAGTAGAAGAGAGTGGGAGAGAGAGAGAGAGAGGTGTTGGGAGAGTAGAATATAGAGTGGGGGAGAAAGAGGTGTTGGGAGAGTAGAAAAGAGATTGGGGGAGAGAGAGAGGTGTTGGGAGAGTAGAAAAGAGAGTGGGGAGAGAGAGGTGTTGGGAGAGTAGAAAAGAGAGTGGGGAGAAAGAGGTGTTGGGAGAGTATAAAAGAGAGTTGGGGAGAGAGAGAGGTGTTGGGAGAGTAGAAAAGAGAGTGGGGAGAGAGAGAGGTGTTGGGAGAGTAGAAAAGAGAGTGGGGGAGAGAGAGGTGTTGGGAGAGTAGAAAAGAGAGTGGGGAGAAAGAGGTGTTGGGAGAGTATAAAAGAGAGTTGGGGAGAGAGAGAGGTGTTGGGAGAGTAGAAAAGAGAGTGGGGAGAGAGTGGGGGAGAAAGAGGTGTTGGGAGAGTAGAAAAGAAAGTTGGGGAGAGAGTGGGGCAGAGAGAGGTGTTGGGAGAGTAGAAAAGAGAGTGGGGGAGAGAGAGGTGTTGGGAGAGTAGAAAATAGAGTTGGGGAGAGAGTGGGGGAAAGAGAGGTGTTGGGAGAGTAGAAAAGAGAGTGGGGGAGAGAGAGAGGTGTTGGGAGAGTAGAAAAGAGAGTGGGGGAGAGAGAGGTGTTGGGAGAGTAGAAACGTGAGTTGGGGAGAGTGTGGGGGATAGAGAGGTTTTGGGAGAGTAGAAAAGAGAGTGGGAGAGAGAGTGGGGGAGAGAGAGGTGTTGGGAGTGTAGAAAAGAGAGTGGGGAGAGAGTGAGGTGTTGAGAGAGTAGAAAAGAGAGTGGGGGAGAGAGTGGGGGAGAGAGAGGCGTTTTGAGAGTAGAAAAGAGAGTGGGGGAGAGAGAAAGGTGTTGGGAGAGTAGAAAAGAGTGTGGGGGAGAGAGAGGTGTTGGGAGAGTAGAAAAGAGAGTGGGGAGAGAGTGGGGGAGAAAGAGGTGTTGGGAGATTAGAAAAGAAAGTTGGGGAGAGAGTGGGGGAGAGAGAGGTGTTGGGAGAGTAGAAAAGAGTGTGGGGGAGAGATGTGGAGAGAGACGTGTTGGGAGAGTAGAAAAGAGAGTGGGGGAGAGAGAGAGGTGTTGGGAGAGTAGAAAAGAGAGTGGGGGAGAGAGTGGGGGAGAGAGAGATGTTGGGAGAGTAGAAAAGAGAGTGGGGGAGAGAGAGAGGTGTTGGGAGAGTAGAAAAAGAGTGGGGGAGAGAGTGGGGGAGAGAGAGGTGTTGGGAGAGTAGAAAGGAGAGAGGGGAGAAAGAGGTGTTGGGAGAGTGGAAAAGAGAGTGGGGGAGAGAGTGGGGGAGAGAGAGGCGTTGGGAGAGTAGAAGAGAGTGGGGGAGAGAGAGAGAGAGGTGTTGGGAGAGTAGAATATAGAGTGGGGGAGAAAGAGGTGTTGGGAGAGTAGAAAAGAGATTGGGGGAGACAGAGAGGTGTTGGTAGAGTAGAAAAGAGAGTGGGGGAGAGAGAGGTGTTGGGAGAGTAGAAAAGAGAGTGGGGAGAAAGAGGTGTTGGGAGAGTATAAAAGAGAGTTGGGGAGAGAGAGAGGTGTTGGGAGAGTAGAAAAGAGAGTGGGGAGAGAGTGGGGGAGAAAGAGGTGTTGGGAGAGTAGAAAAGAAAGTTGGGGAGAGAGTGGGGGAGAGAGAGGTGTTGGGAGAGTAGAAAAGAGAGTGGGGGAGAGAGAGGTGTTGGGAGAGTAGAAAAGAGAGTGGGGAGAAAGAGGTGTTGGGAGAGTAGAAAAGAGAGAGAGAGGTGTTGGGAGAGTAGAAAAGAGAGTGGGGAGAGAGTGGGGGAGAAAGAGGTGTTGGGAGAGTAGAAAAGAAAGTTGGGGAGAGAGAGAGGTGTTGGGAGAGTAGACAAGAGAGTGGGGGAGAGAAAGAGGTGTTGGGAGAGTAGAAAAGAGTGTGGGGGAGAGATGGGGAGAGAGACGTGTTGGGAGAGTAGAAAAGAGAGAGGGGGAGAGAGAGAGGTGTTGGGAGAGTAGAAAAGAGAGTGGGGGAGAGAGTGGGGGAGAGAGAGGTGTTGGGAGAGTAGAAAAGAGAGTGGGGGAGAGAGAGAGGTGTTGGGAGAGTAAAAAAAGAGTGGGGGAGAGAGTGGGGGAGAGAGAGGTGTTGGGAGAGTAGAAAGGACAGTGGGGGAGAAAGAGGTGTTGGGAGAGTGGAAAAGAGAGTGGGGGAGAGAGTGGGGGAGAGAGAGGCGTTGGGAGAGTAGAAAAGAGAGTGTGGGAGAGAGAGAGAGAGGTGTTGGGAGAGTAGAATATAGAGTGGGGGAGAAAGAGGTGTTGGGAGAGTAGAAAAGAGATTGGGGGAGAGAGAGAGGTGTTGGGAGAGTAGAAAAGAGAGTGGGGGAGAGAGTGGGGGACAGAGAGGTGTTGGGAGAGTAGAAAAGTCAGTGGCGGAGAAAGAGGTGTTAGGAGAGTGGAAAAGAGAGTGGGGGTGAGAGAGGGGGAGAGAGAGGGGTGTTGGGAGATTATAAAAGAGAGTGGGGGAGAGAGAGAGGTGCTGGGATAGTAGAAAGGAGAGTGGGGTAGAGAGAGAGGTGTTGGGAGAGTAGAAACGAGAGTGGGGGAGAAAGAGGTGTTGGGAGAGTAGAAAAGAGATTGGGGAGAGAGAGAGGTGTTGGGAGAGTAGAAAAAATATGGGGGAGAGAGAGGTGTTGGTAGAGTAGAAAAGAGAGTTGGGGAGAGAGAGGTGTTGGGAGAGTAGAAAAGAGAGTGGGGAGAGAGTGGGGGAGAGAGAGGCGTTGGGAGAGTAGAAAAGAGAGTGGGGGAGAGAGAGATGTGCTGGGAGAGTAGAAATGAGAGTGGGGGGAGAGAGAGGTGTTGGGAGAGTAGAAAAGAGAGTGGGGGAGAAAGAGGTGCTGGGAGAGTATAAAAGAGAGTGTGGGAGAGAGAGAGGTGTTGGGAGAGTAGAAAGGAGAGTTGGGAGAGTGTGGGGGAGAAAGAGGTGTTGGGAGAGTAGAAAATTGAGTGGGGGAGAGAGAGAGGTGCTGGGAGAGTAGAAAAGAGAGTGGGGGAGAGAGTGGGGGAGAGAGAGGTGTTGGGAGAGTAGAAAAGAGAGTGGGGGAGAGAGAGAGGTGTTGGGAGAGTAGAAAAGAGAGTGGGGGAAAGAGTGGGGGGTGAGGTGTTGGGAGAGTAGAAAAGAGAGTGGGGAGAGAGAGAGGTGTTGGGAGAGTAGAAAAGAGAGTGGGGGAGAGAGAGGTGTTGGGAGAGTGGAAAAGAGAATGGGGGAGCGAGAGAGGTGCTGGGAGAGTAGAAAGGAGAGTGGGGGAGAGAGAGAGGTGTTGGGAGAGTAGAAAAGAGAGTGGGGAGAAAGAGGTGTTGGGAGAGTAGAAAAGAGAGTTGGGGAGAGAGAGAGGTGTTGGGAGAGTAGAAAAGAGAGTGGGGAGAGAGTGGGGGAGAAAGAGGTGTTGGGAGAGTAGAAAAGAGAGTGGGGGAGACAGAGAGGTGTTGGTAGAGTAGAAAAGAGAGTGGGGGAGAGAGAGGTGTTGGGAGAGTAGAAAAGAGAGTGGGGAGAAAGAGGTGTTGGGACAGTAGAAAAGAGAGTTGGGGAGAGAGAGAGGTGTTGGGAGAGTAGAAAAGAGAGTTGGGAGAAAGTGGGGGAGAAAGAGGTGTTGGGAGAGTAGAAAAGAAAGTTGGGGAGAGAGTGGGGGAGAGAGAGAGGTGCTGGGATAGTAGAAAGGAGAGTGGGGTAGAGAGAGAGGTGTTGGGAGAGTAGAAACGAGAGTGGGGGAGAAAGAGGTGTTGGGAGAGTAGAAAAGAGATTGGGGAGAGAGAGAGGTGTTGGGAGAGTAGAAAAAATATGGGGGAGAGAGAGGTGTTGGGAGAGTAGAAAAGAGAGTTGGGGAGAGAGAGGTGTTGGGAGAGTAGAAAAGAGAGTGGGGTGAGAGTGGGGGAGAGAGAGGCGTTGGGAGAGTAGAAAAGAGAGTGGGGGAGAGAGAGATGTGCTGGGAGAGTAGAAATGAGAGTGGGGGAGAGAGAGGTGTTGGGAGAGTAGAAATGAGAGTGGGGGAGAAAGAAGTGCTGGGAGAGTAGAAAAGAGAGTGTGGGAGAGAGAGAGGTGTTGGGAGAGTAGAAAAGAGAGTTGGGAGAGTGTGGGGGAGAAAGAGGTGTTGGGAGAGTAGAAAATTGAGTGGGGGAGAGAGAGAGGTGTTGGGAGAGTAGAAAAGAGAGTGGGGGAGAGAGAGAGGTGTTGGGAGAGTAGAAAAGAGAGTGGGGGAAAGAGTGGGGGGTGAGGTGTTGGGAGAGTAGAAAAGAGAGTGGGGGAGAGAGAGGTGTTGGGAGAGTAGAAAAGAGAGTGGGGGAGAGAGAGGTGTTGGGAGAGTGGAAAAGAGAATGGGGGAGAGAGAGAGGTGCTGGGAGAGTAGAAAGGAGAGTGGGGGAGAGAGAGAGGTGTTGGGAGAGTAGAAAAGAGAGTGGGGAGAAAGAGGTGTTGGGAGAGTAGAAAAGAGAGTTGGGGAGAGAGAGAGGTGTTGGGAGAGTAGAAAAGAGAGTGGGGAGAGAGTGGGGGAGAAAGAAGTGTTGGGAGGGTAGAAAAGAGAGTGGGGGAGACAGAGAGGTGTTGGTAGAGTAGAAAAGAGAGTGGGGGAGAGAGAGGTGTTGGGAGAGTAGAAAAGAGAGTGGGGAGAAAGAGGTGTTGGGACAGTAGAAAAGAGAGTTGGGGAGAGAGAGAGGTGTTGGGAGAGTAGAAAAGAGAGTGGGGAGAAAGTGGGGGAGAAAGAGGTGTTGGGAGAGTAGAAAAGAAAGTTGGGGAGAGAGTGGGGGAGAGAGAGGTGTTGGGAGAGTAGAAAAGAGAGTGGGGGAGAGAGAGGTGTTGGGAGAGTAGAAAAGAGAGATGGGGAGACAGAGAGGTGTTGGTAGAGTATAAAAGAGAGTGGGGGAGAGAGAGGTGTTGGGAGAGTAGAAAAGAGAGTGGGGAGAAAGAGAGGTGTTGGGAGAGTAGAAAAGAGAGTGGGGAGAGAGTGGGGGAGAAAGAGGTGTTGGGAGATTAGAAAAGAAAGTTGGGGAGAGAGTGGGGGAGAGAGAGGTGTTGGGAGAGTAGAAAAGAGTGTGGGGGAGAGATGTGGAGAGAGACGTGTTGGGAGAGTAGAAAAGAGAGTGGGGGAGAGAGAGAGGTGTTGGGAGAGTAGAATAGAGAGTGGGGGAGAGAGTGGGGGAGAGAGTGGGGGAGAGAGAGGTGTTGGGAGAGTAGAAAAGAGAGTGGGGGAGAGAGAGAGGTGTTGGGAGAGTAGAAAAAGAGTGGGGGAGAGAGTGAAGGAGAGAGAGGTGTTGGGAGAGTAGAAAGGAGAGAGGGGAGAAAGAGGTGTTGGGAGAGTGGAAAAGAGAGTGGGGGAGAGAGTTTGGGAGAGAGAGGCGTTGGGAGAGTAGAAGAGAGTGGGGGAGAGAGAGAGAGAGGTGTTGGGAGAGTAGAATATAGAGTGGGGGAGAAAGAGGTGTTGGGAGAGTAGAAAAGAGATTGGGGGAGAGAGAGAGGTGTTGGGAGAGTAGAAAAGAGAGTGGGGGAGAGAGTGGGGGAGAGAGAGGTGTTGGGAGAGTAGAAAAGACAGTGGCGGAGAAAGAGGTGTTAGGAGAGTGGAAAAGAGAGTGGGGGTGAGAGAGGGGGAGAGAGAGGCGTTGGGAGATTATAAAAGAGAGTGGGGGAGAAAGAGAGGTGCTGGGATAGTAGAAAGGAGAGTGGGGTAGAGAGAGAGGTGTTGGGAGAGTAGAAACGAGAGTGGGGGAGAAAGAGGTGTTGGGAGAGTAGAAAAGAGATTGGGGAGAGAGAGAGGTGTTGGGAGAGTAGAAAAAATATGGGGGAGAGAGAGGTGTTGGGAGAGTAGAAAAGAGAGTGGGGGAGAGAGTGGGGGAGAGAGAGGTGTTGGGAGAGTAGAAAAGAGAGTGGGGGAGACAGAGAGGTGTTGGTAGAGTAGAAAAGAGAGTGGGGGAGAGAGAGGTGTTGGGAGAGTAGAAAAGAGAGTGGGGGAGACAGAGAGGTGTTGGTAGAGTAGAAAAGAGAGTGGGGGAGAGAGAGGTGTTGGGAGAGTAGAAAAGAGAGTGGGGAGAAAGAGGTGTTGGGAGAGTAGAAAAGAGAGTTGGGGAGAGAGAGAGGTGTTGGGAGAGTAGAAAAGAGAGTGGGGAGAGAGTGGGGGAGAAAGAGGTGTTGGGAGAGTAGAAAAGAAAGTTGGGGAGAGAGAGAGTTGTTGGGAGAGTAGACAAGAGAGTGGGGGAGAGAAAGAGGTGTTGGGAGAGTAGAAAAGAGTGTGGGGGAGAGATGGGGAGAGAGACGTGTTGGGAGAGTAGAAAAGAGAGTGGGGGAGAGAGAGAGGTGTTGGGAGAGTAGAAAAGAGAGTGGGGGAGAGAGTGGGGGAGAGAGAGGTGTTGGGAGAGTAGAAAAGAGAGTGGGGGAGAGAGAGAGGTGTTGGGAGAGTAAAAAAAGAGTGGGGGAGAGAGTGGGGGAGAGAGAGGTGTTGGGAGAGTAGAAAGGACAGTGGGGGAGAAAGAGGTGTTGGGAGAGTGGAAAAGAGAGTGGGGGAGAGAGTGGGGGAGAGAGAGGCGTTGGGAGAGTAGAAAAGAGAGTGTGGGAGAGAGAGAGAGAGGTGTTGGGAGAGTAGAATATAGAGTGGGGGAGAAAGAGGTGTTGGGAGAGTAGAAAAGAGATTGGGGGAGAGAGAGAGGTGTTGGGTGAGTAGAAAAGAGAGTGGGGGAGAGAGTGGGGGAGAGAGGGGTGTTGGGAGAGTAGAAAAGTCAGTGGCGGAGAAAGAGGTGTTAGGAGAGTGGAAAAGAGAGTGGGGGTGAGAGAGGGGGAGAGAGAGGCGTTGGGAGATTATAAAAGAGAGTGGGGGAGAGAGAGAGGTGCTGGGATAGTAGAAAGGAGAGTGGGGTAGAGAGAGAGGTGTTGGGAGAGTAGAAATGAGAGTGGGGGAGAAAGAGGTGTTGGGAGAGTAGAAAAGAGATAGGGGAGAGAGAGAGGTGTTGGGAGAGTAGAAAAAATATGGGGGAGAGAGAGGTGTTGGGAGAGTAGAAAAGAGATTTGGGGAGAGAGAGGTGTTGGGAGAGTAGAAAAGAGAGTGGGGAGAGAGTGGGGGAGAGAGAGGCGTTGGGAGAGTAGAAAAGAGAGTGGGGGAGACAGAGAGGTGTTGGTAGAGTAGAAAAGAGAGTGGGGGAGAGAGAGGTGTTGGGAGAGTAGAAAAGAGAGTGGGGAGAAAGAGGTGTTGGGAGAGTAGAAAAGAGAGTTGGGGAGAGAGAGAGGTGTTGGGAGAGTAGAAAAGAGAGTGGGGAGAGAGTGGGGGAGAAAGAGGTGTTGGGAGAGTAGAAAAGAAAGTTGGGGAGAGAGAGAGGTGTTGGGAGAGTAGACAAGAGAGTGGGGGAGAGAAAGAGGTGTTGGGAGAGTAGAAAAGAGTGTGGGGGAGAGATGGGGAGAGAGACGTGTTGGGAGAGTAGAAAAGAGAGTGGGGGAGAGAGAGAGGTGTTGGGAGAGTAGAAAAGAGAGTGGGGGAGAGAGTGGGGGAGAGAGAGGTGTTGGGAGAGTAGAAAAGAGAGTGGGGGAGAGAGAGAGGTGTTGGGAGAGTAAAAAAAGAGTGGGGGAGAGAGTGGGGGAGAGAGAGGTGTTGGGAGAGTAGAAAGGACAGTGGGGGAGAAAGAGGTGTTGGGAGAGTGGAAAAGAGAGTGGGGGAGAGAGTGGGGGAGAGAGAGGCGTTTGGAGAGTAGAAAAGAGAGTGTGGGAGAGAGAGAGAGAGGTGTTGGGAGAGTAGAATATAGAGTGGGGGAGAAAGAGGTGTTGGGAGAGTAGAAAAGAGATTGGGGGAGAGAGAGAGGTGTTGGGAGAGTAGAAAAGAGAGTGGGGGAGAGAGTGGGGGAGAGAGAGGTGTTGGGAGAGTAGAAAATTCAGTGGCGGAGAAAGAGGTGTTAGGAGAGTGGAAAAGAGAGTGGGGGTGAGAGAGGGGGAGAGAGAGGCGTTGGGAGATTATAAAAGAGAGTGGGGGAGAGAGAGAGGTGCTGGGATAGTAGAAAGGAGAGTGGGGTAGAGAGAGAGGTGTTGGGAGAGTAGAAACGAGAGTGGGGGAGAATGAGGTGTTGGGAGAGTAGAAAAGAGATTGGGGAGAGAGAGAGGTGTTGGGAGAGTAGAAAAAATATGGGGGAGAGAGAGGTGTTGGGAGAGTAGAAAAGAGAGTTGGGGAGAGAGAGGTGTTGGGAGAGTAGAAAAGAGAGTGGGGAGAGAGTGGGGGAGAGAGAGGTGTTGGGAGAGTAGAAAAGAGAGTGGGGGAGAGAGAGATGTGCTGGGAGAGTAGAAATGAGAGTGGGGGGAGAGAGAGGTGTTGGGAGAGTAGAAAAGAGAGTGGGGGAGAAAGAGGTGTTGGGAGAGTAGAAAAGAGAGTGGGGGAGAGAGAGAGGTGTTGGGAGAGTAGAAAAAAGAGTTGGGAGAGTGTGGGGGAGAAAGAGGTGTTGGGAGAGTAGAAAATTGAGTGGGGGAGAGAGAGAGGTGCTGGGAGAGTAGAAAAGAGAGTGGGGGAGAGAGTGGGGGAGAGAGAGGTGTTGGGAGAGTAGAAAAGAGAGTGGGGGAGAGAGAGAGGTGTTGGGAGAGTAGAAAAGAGAGTGGGGGAAAGAGTGGGGGGTGAGGTGTTGGGAGAGTAGAAAAGAGAGTGGGGGAGAGAGAGGTGTTGGGAGAGTAGAAAAGAGAGTGGGGGAGAGAGAGGTGTTGGGAGAGTGGAAAAGAGAATGGAGGAGAGAGAGAGGTGCTGGGAGAGTAGAAAGGAGAGTGGGGGAGAGAGAGAGGTGTTGGGAGAGTAGAAAAGAGAGTGGGGAGAGAGTGGGGGAGAAAGAGGTGTTGGGAGAGTAGAAAAGAGAGTGGGGGAGACAGAGAGGTGTTGGGAGAGTGGAAAAGAGAATGGGGGAGAGAGAGAGGTGCTGGGAGAGTAGAAAGGAGAGTGGGGGAGAGAGAGAGGTGCTGGGAGAGTAGAAAGGAGAGTGGGGGAGAGAGAGAGGTGCTGGGAGAGTAGAAAAGAGAGTGGGGGAGACAGAGAGGTGTTGGTAGAGTAGAAAAGAGAGTGGGGGAGAGAGAGGTGTTGGGAGAGTAGAAAAGAGAGTGGGGAGAAAGAGGTGTTGGGACAGTAGAAAAGAGAGTTGGGGAGAGAGAGAGGTGTTGGGAGAGTAGAAAAGAGAGTGGGGAGAAAGTGGGGGAGAAAGAGGTGTTGGGAGAGTAGAAAAGAGAGTGGGGGAAGGAGAGATGTGCTGGGAGAGTAGAAATGAGAGTGGGGGGAGAGAGAGGTGTTGGGAGAGTAGAAAAGAGAGTGGGGGAGAAAGAGGTGCTGGGAGAGTAGAAAAGAGAGTGTGGGAGAGAGAGAGGTGTTGGGAGAGTAGAAAAGAGAGTGGGGGATAGAGAGAGGTGTTGGGAGAGTAGAAAAGAGAGTGGGGAGAAAGAGGTGTTGGGAGAGTAGAAAAGAGAGTTGGGGAGAGAGAGAGGTGTTGGGAGAGTAGAAAAGAGAGTGGGGAGAGAGTGGGGGAGAAAGAGGTGTTGGGAGAGTAGAAAAGAGAGTGGGGGAGACAGAGAGGTGTTGGTAGAGTAGAAAAGAGAGTGGGGGAGAGAGAGGTGCTGGGAGAGTAGAAAAGAGAGTGTGGGAGAGAGAGAGGTGTTGGGAGAGTAGAAAAGAGAGTTGGGAGAGTGTGGGGGAGAAAGAGGTGTTGGGAGAGTAGAAAATTGAGTGGGGGAGAGAGAGAGGTGCTGGGAGAGTAGAAAAGAGAGTGGGGGAGAGAGTGGGGGAGAGAGAGGTGTTGGGAGAGTAGAAAAGAGAGTGGGGGAGAGAAAGAGGTGTTGGGAGAGTAGAAAAGAGAGTGGGGGAAAGAGTGGGGGGTGAGGTGTTGGGAGAGTAGAAAAGAGAGTGGGGGAGAGAGAGGTGTTGGGAGAGTAGAAAAGAGAGTGGGGGAGAGAGAGGTGTTGGGAGAGTGGAAAAGAGAATGGGGGAGAGAGAGAGGTGCTGGGAGAGTAGAAAGGAGAGTGGGGGAGAGAGAGAGGTGTTGGGAGAGTAGAAAAGAGATTGGGGAGAAAGAGGTGTTGGGAGAGTAGAAAAGAGAGTTGGGGAGAGAGAGAGGTGTTGGGAGAGTAGAAAAGAGAGTGGGGAGAGAGTGGGGGAGAAAGAGGTGTTGGGAGAGTAGAAAAGAGAGTGGGGGAGACAGAGAGGTGTTGGTAGAGTAGAAAAGAGAGTGGGGGAGAAAGAGGTGTTGGGAGAGTAGAAAAGAGAGTGGGGAGAAAGAGGTGTTGGGACAGTAGAAAAGAGAGTTGGGGAGAGAGAGAGGTGTTGGGAGAGTAGAAAAGAGAGTGGGGAGAAAGTGGGGGAGAAAGAGGTGTTGGGAGAGTAGAAAAGAAAGTTGGGGAGAGAGTGGGGGAGAGAGAGAGGTGCTGGGATAGTAGAAAGGAGAGTGGGGTAGAGAGAGAGGTGTTGGGAGAGTAGAAACGAGAGTGGGGGAGAAAGAGGTGTTGGGAGAGTAGAAAAGAGATTGGGGAGAGAGAGAGGTGTTGGGAGAGTAGAAAAAATATGGGGGAGAGAGAGGTGTTGGGAGAGTAGAAAAGAGAGTGGGGAGAGAGTGGGGGAGAGAGAGGCGTTGGGAGAGTAGAAAAGAGAGTGGGGGAGAGAGAGATGTGCTGGGAGAGTAGAAATGAGAGTGGGGGGAGAGAGAGGTGTTGGGAGAGTAGAAAAGAGAGTGGGGGAGAAAGAGGTGCTGGGAGAGTAGAAAAGAGAGTGTGGGAGAGAGAGAGGTGTTGGGAGAGTAGAAAAGAGAGTGGGGGAGAGAGAGAGGTGTTGGGAGAGTAGAAAAGAGATTGGGGGAAAGAGTGGGGGGTGAGGTGTTGGGAGAGTAGAAAAGAGAGTGGGGGAGAGAGAGGTGTTGGGAGAGTAGAAAAGAGAGTGGGGGAGAGAGAGGTGTTGGGAGAGTGGAAAAGAGAATGGGGGAGAGAGAGAGGTGCTGGGAGAGTAGAAATGAGAGTGGGGGAGAGAGAGAGGTGTTGGGAGAGTAGAAAAGCGAGTGGGGAGAAAGAGGTGTTGGGAGAGTAGAAAAGAGAGTTGGGGAGAGAGAGAGGTGTTGGGAGAGTAGAAAAGAGAGTGGGGAGAGAGTGGGGGAGAAAGAGGTGTTGGGAGAGTAGAAAAGAGAGTGGGGGAGACAGAGAGGTGTTGGTAGAGTAGAAAAGAGAGTGGGGGAGAGAGAGGTGTTGGGAGAGTAGAAAAGAGAGTGGGGAGAAAGAGGTGTTGGGACAGTAGAAAAGAGAGTTCGGGAGAGAGAGAGGTGTTGGGAGAGTAGAAAAGAGAGTGGGGAGAAAGTGGGGGAGAAAGAGGTGTTGGGAGAGTAGAAAAGAAAGTTGGGGAGAGAGTGGGGGAGAGAGAGGTGTTGGGAGAGTAGAAAAGAGAGTGGGGGAGAGAGAGGTGTTGGGAGAGTAGAAAAGAGAGATGGGGAGACAGAGAGGTGTTGGTAGAGTAGAAAAGAGAGTGGGGGAGAGAGAGGTGTTGGGAGAGTAGAAAAGAGAGTGGGGAGAAAGAGGTTTTGGGAGAGTAGAAAAGAGAGTTTGGGAGAGAGAGAGGTGTTGGGAGAGTAGAAAAGAGAGTGGGGAGAGAGTGGGGGAGAAAGAGGTGTTGGGAGATTAGAAAAGAAAGTTGGGGAGAGAGTGGGGGAGAGAGAGGTGTTGGGAGAGTAGAAAAGAGTGTGGGGGAGAGATGTGGAGAGAGACGTGTTGGGAGAGTAGAAAAGAGAGTGGGGGAGAGAGAGAGGTGTTGGGAGAGTAGAAAAGAGAGTGGGGGAGAGAGTGGGGGAGAGAGAGGTGTTGTGAGAGTAGAAAAGAGAGTGGGGGAGAGAGAGAGGTGTTGGGAGAGTAGAAAAAGAGTGGGGGAGAGAGTGAAGGAGAGAGAGGTGTTGGGAGAGTAGAAAGGAGAGAGGGGAGAAAGAGGTGTTGGGAGAGTGGAAAAGAGAGTGGGGGAGAGAGTTTGGGAGAGAGAGGCGTTGGGAGAGTAGAAGAGAGTGGGGGAGAGAGAGAGAGAGGTGTTGGGAGAGTAGAATATAGAGTGGGGGAGAAAGAGGTGTTGGGAGAGTAGAAAAGAGATTGGGGGAGAGAGAGAGGTGTTGGGAGAGTAGAAAAGAGAGTGGGGGAGAGAGTGGGGGAGAGAGAGGTGTTGGGAGAGTAGAAAAGACAGTGGCGGAGAAAGAGGTGTTAGGAGAGTGGAAAAGAGAGTGGGGTGAGAGAGGGGGAGAGAGAGGCGTTGGGAGATTATAAAAGAGAGTGGGGGAGAGAGAGAGGTGCTGGGATAGTAGAAAGGAGAGTGGGGTAGAGAGAGAGGTGTTGGGAGAGTAGAAACGAGAGTGGGGGAGAAAGAGGTGTTGGGAGAGTAGAAAAGAGATTGGGGAGAGAGAGAGGTGTTGGGAGAGTAGAAAAAATATGGGGGAGAGAGAGGTGTTGGGAGAGTAGAAAAGAGAGTGGGGGAGAGAGTGGGGGAGAGAGAGGTGTTGGGAGAGTAGAAAAGAGAGTGGGGGAGACAGAGAGGTGTTGGTAGAGTAGAAAAGAGAGTGGGGGAGAGAGAGGTGTTGGGAGAGTAGAAAAGAGAATGGGGAGAAAGAGGTGTTGGGAGAGTATAAAAGAGAGTTGGGGAGAGAGAGAGGTGTTGGGAGAGTAGAAAAGAGAGTGGGGAGAGAGTGGGGGAGAAAGAGGTGTTGGGAGAGTAGAAAAGAAAGTTGTGGAGAGAGTGGGGCAGAGAGAGGTGTTGGGAGAGTAGAAAAGAGAGTGGGGGAGAGAGAGGTGTTGGGAGAGTAGAAAAGAGAGTGGGGGAGACAGAGAGGTGTTGGTAGAGTAGAAAAGAGAGTGGGGGAGAGAGAGGTGTTGGGAGAGTAGAAAAGAGAGTGGGGAGAAAGAGGTGTTGGGAGAGTAGAAAAGAGAGTTGGGGAGAGAGAGAGGTGTTGGGAGAGTAGAAAAGAGAGTGGGGAGAGAGTGGGGGAGAAAGAGGTGTTGGGAGAGTAGAAAAGAAAGTTGGGGAGAGAGTGGGGGAGAGATAGGTGTTGGGAGAGTAGACAAGAGAGTGGTGGAGAGAAAGAGGTGTTGGGAGAGTAGAAAAGAGTGTGGGGGAGAGATGGGGAGAGAGACGTGTTGGGAGAGTAGAAAAGAGAGTGGGGGAGAGAGAGAGGTGTTGGGAGAGTAGAAAAGAGAGTGGGGGAGAGAGAGGTGTTGGGAGAGTAGAAAATAGAGTGGGGGAGAGAGAGAGGTGTTGGGAGAGTAAAAAAAGAGTGGGGGAGAGAGTGGGGGAGAGAGAGGTGTTGGGAGAGTAGAAAGGAGAGTGGGGGAGAAATAGGTGTTGGGAGAGTGGAAAAGAGAGTGGGGGAGAGAGTGGGGGAGAGAGAGGCGTTGGGAGAGTAGAAAAGAGAGTGTGGGAGAGAGAGAGAGAGGTGTTGGGAGAGTAGAATATAGAGTGGGGGAGAAAGAGGTGTTGGGAGAGTAGAAAAGAGAGTGGGGGAGAGAGAGAGGTGTTGGGAGAGTAGAAAAGAGAATGGGGGAGAGAGTGGGGGAGAGAGAGGTGTTGGGAGAGTAGAAAAGACAGTGGCGGAGAAAGAGATGTTAGGAGAGTGGAAAAGAGAGTGGGGGTGAGAGTGGGGGAGAGAGAGGTGTTGGGAGATTATAAAAGAGAGTGGGGGAGAGAGAGAGGTGCTGGGATAGTAGAAAGGAGAGTGGGGTAGAGAGAGAGGTGTTGGGAGAGTAGAAAAGAGAGTGGGGGATAAAGAGTTGTTGGGAGAGTAGAAAAGAGATTGGGGAGAGAGAGAGGTGTTTGGAGAGTAGAAAAAGAGTGGGGGAGAGAGTGGGGAGAGAGAGGTGTTGGGAGAGTAGAAAAGAGAGTGGGGGAGAGAGAGAGGTGCTGGGAGAGTAGAAAGGAGAGTGGGGGAGAGAGAGAGGTGTTGGGAGAGTAGAAAAGAGAGTGGGGGAGAAAGAGGTGTTGGGAGAGTAGAAAAGAGATTGGGGTGAGAGAGAGGTGTTGGGAGAGTAGAAAAGAGAGTTGGGGAGAGAGTGGGGGAAAGAGAGGTGTTGGGAGAGTAGAAAAGAGAGTGGGGGAGAGAGAGAGGTGTTGGGAGAGTAGAAAAGAGAGTGGGGGAGAGAGAGGTGTTGGGAGAGTAGAAAAGAGAGTTGGGGAGAGAGTGGGGGATAGAGAGATATTGGGAGAGTAGAAAAGAGATTGGGAGAGAGAGTGGGGGAGAGAGAGGTGTTGGGAGTGTAGAAAAGAGAGTGGGGGAGAGAGTGAGGTGTTGGGAGAGTAGAAAAGAGAGTGGGGGAGAGAGTGGGGGAGAGACAGGAGTTTTGAGAGTAGAAAAGAGAGTGGGGGAGAGAGAGGCGTTGGGAGAGTAGAAAAGAAAGTGGAGGAGAGAGAGAGGTGCTGGGAGAGTAGAAAGGAGAGTGGGGGAGAAAGAGGTGTTGGGAGAGTGGAAAAGCTAGTGGGGGATAGAGAGGTGTTGGGAGAGTGGAAAAGAGAGTGGGGGAGAGAGTGGGGGAGAGAGAGGCGTTGGGAGAGTAGAAAAGAGAGTGGGGAGAAAGAGTTGTTGGGAGAGTAGAAAAGAGAGTGGGGAGAGAGTGGGGGAGAGAGAGGTTTTGGGAGAGTAGAAAAGAGAGTGGGGGAGAAAGAGGTGTTTTGGTAGAGTAGAAAAGCGAGTGGGGGAGAAAGAGGTGTTGGGAGAGTGGATAAGAGAGTGGGGGAAAGAGTGGGGTAGAGAGAGGTGTTGGGAGAGTAGAAAAGAGAGTGGGGGAGAAAGAGGTGTTGGGAGAGTAGAAAAGAGAATGCGGGAGAGAGTGGGGGGGGGGGCGTTGGGAGAGTAGACAAGAGAGTGGGGGAGAGAGAGAGGTGCTGGGAGAGTAGAAAGGAGAGTGGGGGAGAGAGAGTTGTTGGGAGAGTAGAAAAGAGAGTGGGGGAGAAAGAGGTGTTGGAAGAGTAGAAAAGAGAGTGTGGGAGAGAGAGAGGTGTTGGGAGAGTAGAAAAGAGAATGCGGGAGAGAGTGGGGGGGGGGCGTTGGGAGAGTAGACAAGAGAGTGGGGGAGAGAGAGAGGTGCTGGGAGAGTAGCAAGGAGAGTGGGGGAGAGAGAGTTGTTGGGAGAGTAGAAAAGAGAGTGGGGGAGAAAGAGGTGTTGGAAGAGTAGAAAAGAGAGTGTGGGAGAGAGAGAGGTGTTGGGAGAGTAGTAAATAGAGTGTGGGAGAGAGAGGGGTGTTGGGAGAGTAGAAAAGAGAGTGGGGAGAGAGTGGGGGAGAAAGAGGTGTTGGGAGATTAGAAAATAGAGTGGGGGAGAGAGAGCGGTGCTGGGAGAGTAGAAAGGAGAGTGGGGGAGAGAGAGACGTGTTGGGAGAATAGAAAAGAGAGTGGGGGAGAAAGAGGTGTTGGGAGAGTAGAAAAGAGAGTGGGGGGAGCGTGAGGTGTTGGGAGAGTAGAAAATAGAGTGGGGGAGAGAGAGATGTGTTGGGAGAATAGAAAAGAGAGTGGGGAGAGAGAGAGGTGTTGGTAGAGTAGAAAAGAGAGTGGGGCAGAGAGAGGTGTTGGGAGAGTAGAAAAGAGAGTGGGTGAGAGAGAGAGGTGTTGGGAGAGTAGAAAAGACAGTGGGGGAGAGAGAGATGTCGGGAGAGTAGAAATGAGTGTGGGGGAGAGAGAGAGGTGTTGGGAGAGTAGAAAATAGAGTGGGGGAGAGAGAGAGGTGTTGGGAGAGTAGAAAAGATAGTGGGGGGAGCGTGAGGTGTTGGGAGAGTAGAAAAGAGAGTGGGGGAGAGAGAGAGGTGTTGGGAGATTAGAAAATAGAGTGGGGGAGAGAGAGAAGTGTTGGGAGAGTAGAAAAGAGAGTGGCAGAGAGAGAGAGAGGTGTTGGGAGTGTAGAAAAGAGAGTGGGAGAGAGAGTGAGGTGTTGGGAGAGTAGAAAAGAGAGTGGCAGAGAGAGATAGGTGTTGGGAGAGTAGAAAAGAGAGTGGGGGAGAGAGAGAGGTGTTGGGAGAGTAGAAAAGAGAGTGGGGGAGAAAGAGGTGTTGGGAGAGTGGAAAAGAGATTGGGTTGAGAGAGGTGTTGGGAGAGTAGAAAATAGAGTGGCGGAGAGAGAGAGGTGTTGGGAGAATAGAAAAGACAGTGGGGGAGAGAGAGGTGTTGGGAGAGTAGAAAAGAGAGTGGGGGAGAGAGTGAAGTGTTGGGAGAGTAGAAAAGAGAGTGGCAGAGAGAGAGAGAGGTGTTGGGAGAGTAGAAAAGAGAGTGGGAGAGAGAGTGAGGTGTTGGGAGAGTAGAAAAGAGAGTGGCAGAGAGAGATAGGTGTTGGGAGAGTAGAAAAGAGAGTGGGGGAGAGAGAGGTGATGGGAGAGTAGAAAAGAGAGTGGGGGAGAGAGATTGTGTCCAGACCTGCAAAAGTGGGGGCATTACAGAACAATTTTTTTTTTAATGATGTGGGGGGGTTAAAGAGAGAGACAAACTGTAATGGGGGGGGGGGGGGTAGTTACAGAGAGAGACAAACTGTAATGAAGAGAGGGGTAGTTACAGAGAGAGACAAACT
The DNA here is from genome assembly GCF_045791955.1 of Oncorhynchus clarkii lewisi. Lineage (NCBI taxonomy): Eukaryota > Metazoa > Chordata > Actinopteri > Salmoniformes > Salmonidae > Oncorhynchus > Oncorhynchus clarkii. The sequence continues at coordinate 59,612 of NW_027258532.1, forward strand.
GTAATGAGTTGGGGGGGGAGTAGAAAAGAGAGTATGGGAGAGAGTGAGGTGTTGGGAGAGTAGAAAAGAGAGTGGGGGGAGCTTTAGGTGTTGGGAGAGTAGAAAAGAGAGTGGGAGAGAGAGAGAGGTGTTGGGAGAGTAGAAAAGAGAGTGGCAGAGAGAGATAGGTGTTGGGAGAGTAGAAAAGAGAGTGGGGGAGAGAGAGAGGTGTTGGGAGAGTAGAAAAGAGAGTGGGGGAGAAAGAGGTGTTGGGAGAGTGGAAAAGAGAGTGGGGGAGAGAGAGGTGATGGGAGAGTAGAAAAGAGAGTGGGGGAGAGAGAGAGGTGATGGGAGAGTAGAAAAGAGAGTGGGGGAGAGAGAGAGGTGTTGGGAGAGTAGAAAAGAGAGTGGGGGAGAGAGAGAGGTGTTGGGAGAGTAGAAAAGACAGTGGGGGAGAGAGAGGTGATGGGAGAGTAGAAAAGAGAGTGGGGGAGAGAGAGAGGTGTTGGGAGAGTAGAAAAGAGAGTGGGGGAGAGAGAGAGGTGTTGGGAGAATAGAAAAGACAGTGGGGGAGAGAGAGAGGTGTTGGGAGATTAGAAAATAGAGTGGGGGAAAGAGTGGGGGAGAGAGAGGTGTTGGGAGAGTAGAAAAGAGAGTGGGGGAGAGAGAGAGGTGTTGGGAGAATAGAAAAGACAGTGGGGGAGAGAGAGAGGTGTTGGGAGATTAGAAAATAGAGTGGGGGAGAGAGAGGTGATGGGAGAGTAGAAAAGAGAGTGGGGGAGAGAGAGAGGTGTTGGGAGAGTAGAAAAGACAGTGGGGGAGAGAGAGAGGTGTTGGGAGATTAGAAAATAGAGTGGGGGAGAGAGAGGTGATGGGAGAGTAGAAAAGAGAGTGGGGGAGAGAGAGAGGTGATGGGAGAGTAGAAAAGAGAGTGGGGGAGAGAGAGAGGTGTTGGGAGAGTAGAAAAGAGAGTGGGGGAGAGAGAGAGGTGTTGGGAGAGTAGAAAAGACAGTGGGGGAGAGAGAGGTGATGGGAGAGTAGAAAAGAGAGTGGGGGAGAGAGATTGTGTCCAGACCTGCAAAAGTGGGGGCATTACAGAACAATTTTTTTTTTAATGATGTGGGGGGGTTAAAGAGAGAGACAAACTGTAATGGAGGGGGGGGGGTAGTTACAGAGAGAGACAAACTGTAATGGAGAGAGGGGTAGTTACAGAGAGAGACAAACTGTAATGAGTTGGGGGGGGGGGGTAGTTACAGAGAGAGACAAACTAACGGAAGGAGGGGTAGTTACAGAGAGAGACAAACTGTAATGAGGGGGGACAGTTACAGAGAGAGACAAACTGTAATGGAGGGGGGGTAGTTACAGAGAGAGACAAACTGTAATGGGGGGGGGGGGGTGGTAGTTACAGAGAGAGACAAACTGTAATGGAGGGGGGGGGGTAGTTACAGAGAGAGACAAGATGTAATGGAGGGGGGGTAGTTACAGAGAGAGACAAACTGTGACGGAGGGGGGGGGGGAGGGGGGTAGTTACAGAGAGAGACAAACTGTAATGGAGGGGGGGGTAGTTACAGAGAGAGACAAACTGTAATGGGGGGGGGGGGTGGTAGTTACAGAGAGAGACAACCTGTAATGGAGGGGGGGGTAGTTACAGAGAGAGACAAGATGTAATGGAGGGGGGGGTAGTTACAGAGTTAGACAAACTGTGACGGAGGGGGGGGGGTAGTTACAGAGAGAGACAAACTGTAATGGAGGGGGGGTAGTTACAGAGAGAGACAAGATGTAATGGAGGGGGGGGGGTAGTTACAGAGAGAGACAAACTGTGACCGAGGGGGGAGTAGTTACAGAGAGAGACAAGCTGTAATGGAGGGGCGAGGGGGTAGTTACAGAGAGAGACAAACTGTAATGGAGGGGGGTAGTTACAGAGAGAGACAAACTGTAATGGAGGGGGGGGTAGTTACAGAGAGAGACAAACTGTAATGGAGGGGGGGGGGTAGTTACAGAGAGAGACAAACTGTAATGGAGGGGGGGGGGGGGGTAGGTACAGAGAGAGACAAGCTGTAATGGAGGGGGGGGGTAGTTACAGAGAGAGACAAACTGTGACGGAAGGGGGACAGTTATAGAGAGAGACAAACTGTGACGGAGGGGGGACAGCTACAGAGAAAGACAAACTGTAATGAGGGGAGGGGTAGTTACAGAGAGAGACAAACTGTAATGAGGGGAGGGGAAGTTACAGAGAGAGACAAACTGTAATGAGGGGAGGGGAAGTTACAGAGAGAGACAAACTGTAATGAGGGGAGGGGAAGTTACAAAGAGAGACAAACTGTGATGGAGGGGGGCAGTTACAGAGAGAGACAAACTGTAATGGAGGGGGAGTAGTTACAGAGAGAGACAAACTGTAATGAGGGGGGGTAGTTACAGAGAGAGACAAACTGTGACGAGGGGGGACAGTTACAGAGAGAGACAGACTGTGATGAGGGGGGACAGCTACAGAGAGAGACAGACTGTGATGAGGGGGGACAGCTACAGAGAGAGACAGACTGTGACGAGGGGGGACAGCTACAGAGAGAGACAGACTGTGATGAGGGGGGACAGCTACAGAGAGAGACAGACTGTGAAGAGGGGGGACAGCTACAGAGAGAGACAGACTGTGACGAGGAGGGACAGCTACAGAGAGAGACAAACTGTAATGAGGGGGGGACAGTTACAGAGAGAGACAAACTGTAATGAGGGGGGGACAGTTACAGAGAGAGACAGACTGTAATGAGGGGGGGGCGGGGTTAGTTACAGAGAGAGACAAACTGTAATGGGGGGGGGGGGGGGGTAGTTACAGAGAGAGACAAACTGTATCAGAGGGAGGGGGACAGCTACAGAGAGAGACAAACTGTAATGGGGGGGGGGGGCAGCTACAGAGAGAGACAGACTGTATCAGAGGGAGGGGGACAGTTACAGAGAGAAACACACTGTGGTGGTGGGGGACCATTACAGAGAGAGACAAACAGTAATGGGGGGTGGACTGTTTCAGAGTGAGACAAACTGTGGCAGAAGGAGAACGAGAGGGGGGGTGTTACAGAGAGAGAAGCAGTAATGGAGAAATGGAAAGAGAGAGAGGGGGGCGTTACAGAGAGAGTAAAGCAGTGATAGAAAGAGGGAGAAAATAGGTATTGAGTGCGAAGAGGTGCAGGGAATGAGAGAGAGACAGGGACAGAGAGAGAGATAAAGAGAAAGAGCGAGAGGGAGCGAAAGCGGAGGGCAGAGAACGAGGGACATGCATAAAGAGAAGAGGAGAGAGAGACATGGTGATAGTGCTAGAGTGCCCCCTAAAGGCTCAACATTCAACCACACCACACGATCACATTGTTCGTTGATCCCACAGATTATGCCTGCTCTATTCTCCCAGCCCAGTGGTGATCCCCAGATTATCCCTGCTCTATTCTCCAAGCCCAGTGGTGATCTCCAGATTATGCCTGCTCTATTCTCCCAGTCCAGTGAGGATCCCCAGATTATTCCTGCTCAATTCTCCCAGTCCAGTGAGGATCCCCAGATTTTTCCTGCTCTATTCTCCCAGCCCAGTGAGGATCCCCAGATTATTCCTGCTCAATTCTCCCAGTCCAGTGGTGATCCCCAGATTATGCCTGCTCTATTCTCCCAGTACAGTGAGGATCCCCAGATTATGCCTGCTCTATTCTCCCAGTCCAGTGAGGGTCCCCAGATTATTCCTGCCGTATTCTCCTAGTCCAGTGAGGATCCCCAGATTATTCCTGCCGTATTCTCCCAGTCCAGTGAGGATCCCCAGATTATGCCTGCTCTATTCTCCCAGTCCAGTGGTGATCCCCAGATTATTCCTGCTCTATTCTCCCAGTCCAGTGGTGATCCCCAGATTATGCCTGCTCTATTCTCCCAGTCCAGCAACCCAAACCATTAAACAGCTTCAAGAGGCCTACATGTATTCAGGGTCTGAATACCTTATTCCATATTTTGTGCACTACTTTTGATAAGAGCCCTATGGGCCCTGGTTAATAGTAGTGCCCTATAATAGTGTCATTGGGGACATGCAGTATTCCTGCTCAGGGTATACCTTTGCATTTAGAGCAATTAAACTCTCGTTGTATTCAACCAAGAGAGGTCACAGAAATAAACACTCAGTTTAATTTTGATTGGTTCAAAACAATGAGGGCCAGGGCCATTTTTATTGGCTTAAACAAATGGACAGCAGCTGCAGTTTAACCCCGATCACAGATAGAGAGAGAAACACAAAGCACCAGAGGTCCTTTACTGCATATCAAAGGGACAGGGAATTACCTTGTTGTGTGTGTGTGTGTGTGTGTGTGTGTGTCTCCAAGGTCAGTCACCACATCCTGTCTGCGTTACCATGAGAACCAGGGACCAGGGAAGATTCATTGATATTCTTAGTAAGCTGTACATTTGAAAAAGCAATTTAATTTAATGTAATGTTTTACCTTTTGGAAAATAGAATGAAAAAATAATAATAAAAAAATTGTTAGTTATGGAGCAATATCAGTGTTGTTATGACAACATGGATAAACGACAGACTGACTACGTGCTGTCACGCCCTGATCTTAGAGAGCTTTGTATGTCTCTATTTTGGTTTGGTCAGGGTGTGATTTGGGGGTGGGTATTCTATGTTATTTTTTCTATGTTTTTGTATTTCTTTGTCTTTGGCCGGGTATGGTTCTCAATCAGGGACAGCTGTCTGTCGTTGTCTCTGACTGGGAACCATACTTAGGTAGCTTTTTCCCACCAACACCTTTCCCTGAGACAGCCTGCCATTAGGAACAACACCTTTCCCTGAGACAGCCTGCCATTATGACCAACACCTGTCCCCGAGACAGCCTGCCATTAGGAACAACACCTTTCCCTGAGACACCCTGCCATTATGAACAACACCTTTCCCTGAGACAGCCTGCCATTATGAACAACACCTGTCCCTGAGACAGCTTGCCATTATGAACAACACCTGTCCCTGAGACAGCTTGCCATTAGGAACAACACCTTTCCCTGAGACAGCCTGCCATTAGGAACCACACCTTTCCCTGAGACAGCCTGCCATTAGGAACAACACCTTTCCCTGAGACAGCCTGCCATTAGGAACAACACCTGTCCCTGAGACAGCCTGTCATTAGGAACAACACCTTTCCCTGAGACAGCCTGCCATTATGAACAACACCTGTCCCCGAGACAGCCTGCCATTAGGAACAACACCTTTCCCTGAGACAGCCTGCCATTATGAACAACACCTTTCCCTGAGACAGCCTGCCATTAGGAACAACACCTTTCCCTGAGACAGCTTGCCATTAGGAACGACAACCCAGGATCAATTCGAGTTAAGTGCCTTTCTCAAGGGCACGTCAACTGACTGTTCACCATGTCAGCTTGGCGATTCAAACAAGTGACCTTTCGGTTACTGGCACAATGCTTAAATGCTACACTACCTGGCGCCCTTTGCGTGTGCCTGTGTGGGCGCGTGTGTGTGTGTGTGTGTGTGTGTGTGTGTGTGTGTGTGTGTGTGTGTGTGTGTGTGTGTGCGTGCGTGTTTGCGTGGGTGGATATGTGTGTGTGTTCTATTCAGTGAAGGAGTGCAGGTTCAAGTACCTCCTAATGACACAGACAGAGTATATAGAGCTGGTACCTCCTAACGACACAGACAGACAGAGTATATAGAGCAGGTACCTCCTAACGACACAGACTGACAGAGTATATAGAGCAGGTACCTCCTAATGAGACAGACAGAGTATATAGAGCAGGTACCTCCTAACGACACAGACAGAGTATATAGAGTAGGTACCTCCTAACGACACAGACAGAGTATATAGAGCAGGTACCTCCTAACGACACAGACAGACAGAGTATATAGAGCAGGTACCTCCTAACGACACAGACAGAGTATATAGAGCAGGTACCTCCTAACGACACAGACAGAGTATATAGAGCAGGTACCTCCTAACGACACAGACAGAGTTTATAGAGCAGGTACCTCCTAACGACACAGACAGAGTTTATAGAGCAGGTACCTCCTCACGACACAGACTGACAGAGTATATAGAGCAGGTACCTCCTAACGACACAGACAGACAGAGTATACAGGGCAGGTACCTCCTAACGACACAGACAGAGTATATAGAACAGGTACCTCCTAACGCCACAGACTGACAGAGTACACAGAGCTGTGTCTAAAATGAAACCCTATTCCCTATAAACTCTGGTCAGAAGTAGTGCACTATATAGGGAATAAGGTGCCATTTAAGATGCGCCCATAGACTCAAAGCAAACACCAGTGTATGATGGGAAGTGTCAGAGCCGTGGCTCACATCTACTAATGACATTGGTGGAGGAATCAGTCAAGATTTAACGTTGTCCTTATATAACAGCATCCATCCAGGCAGCCAGGCAGCCAGCCAGTCAGCCAGCCAGGCAGCCATTCAGTCAGCCAGCCAACCAAGCAGTCAGTCAGCCAGCCAGGCAGTCAAGATTTAACGTTGTCCATATATAACAGCAGTCAAGATTTAACGTTGTCCTTATATAACAGCAGCCAGCCAGCCAGTCAGCCAGCCAGTCAGTCAGCCAGCCAGGCAGCCATTCAGTCAGCCAGCCAACCAAGCAGTCAGTCAGCCAGCCAGGCAGCCAAGATTTAACGTTGTCCATATATAACAGCAGCCAAGCAGCCAGCCAGGCAGTCAGTCAGCCAAGCAGTCAGCCAGCCAGCCAGTCAGCCAGTCAGCCAAGCAGTCAGCCAGTCAGCCAAGCAGCCAGTCAGCCAAGCAGCCAGTCAGCCAGCCAGTCAGCCAGTCAGCCAGTCAGCCAGGCAGCCAGTCAGCCAGGCAGCCAGTCAGCCAGTCAGCCAGGCGGTTAAACTCAGGGCCTTGTCTCGAAATAGCACCCTAGGTCCTATCTAGTGCACTACTTTTGACCAGAGCCCTATGGTCTTTCTTTCTGTATTTCCCTATAAACTCTGGTCAAAAGTAGTGCACTATATAGGGTGTAGGGTGGTATTTAGGACGCATTCTCTGAGTCGAGATGACGTGCCTAGAAGATGCATTTGTCCAGTAATAAAGTATTTTTCTGCGGAGAGGAGAGACGAGGAGGAAGAGGGGCTTTTATCGATCTGCGATCACCACATAAATGAATTTCCTGCAAAGAAGGAGCATGGCTTTACATTGTCATGCATTTATTCATACCTCATATCGAACGTTACTGATCTGATGATCCTGTCCCACCGTGAAGAGATTCACCTTCCCAATGTTCTGATGATCCTGACCCACCGTGAAGAGATTCACCTTCCCAATGTTCTGATGATCCTGTCCCATCGTGAAGAGATTCACCTTCCCAATGTTCTGATGATCCTGACCCACCGTGAAGAGATTCACCTTCCCAATGTTCTGATTATCCTGACCCACCGTGAAGAGATTCACCTTCCCAATGTTCTGATGATCCTGTCCCATCGTGAAGAGATTCACCTTCCCCTGTGCCCTGGTCAAAAGTAGTGCACTATATAGGGAATAGGGTGCCACTTAGGCATCAGACATGATGTTTGTATGATGGAAGAGGCTACTTGACGTAAGGGTTATGTACATACAGCCTGAGGGGTAACATTTGGTCCGTGCAGGTCATAATGACATGTAAAGGATACACCATATTCTCTTTCATCCATATTTAAATTCCCTTTAGCTGTATCTTTTGAAAATATCAGTATGTGTCCCAAATGGTATCCTATTCTTTATTTAGTGCACTACTTTTGTAGAGTGCACATAAGGCTCTGGTGAAAAAGTAGGGCACTATATAGGGAACAGGGTATCATTTGGAACGCGCAACCTATATGATTCATATATTGACCAGGAGAGCTATGATCACATGACTGATTTCCTGTTCAAATCAAATCAAATTTTATTTGTCACATTCGCCGAATACAACAGTGAAATGCTTCCTTAATAACCACCCCTGAATAACCAACAATGCAGTTTAAAGAAACAAATAAGTGTTAAGAAAAAAAAAGATAAGTAAAAAAAATAAAATGAACAAATAATTAAAGAGCAGCAGTAAATAACAATAGCGGGGCGAAATACAGGGGGTACCGGTACAGAGTTAATGTAGAGGCTATATACAAGGGTACTGGTACAGAGTCAATGTGGAGGCTATATACAGGGTGTTACGGTACAGAGTCAATGTGGAGACTATATTCAGGGGGTACCGGTACAGAGTAAATGTGCGGGGGCACCAGTTAGTCGAGGTAATTAAAGTAATATGTACATATAGGTAGAGTTAAAGTGACTATGCACAGATAATTAACAGAGAGTAGCTGTGACGATCGTCGTTGGTGGAATTAGACCAAGATGCAGCGTGGGGTAGGTTCATCATATTCTTTAATGAATAACCAGAAAACCAAGAAAGAGAGAACCACCGAAGCGTACAGCCTTGTTGTGCTCAACAGCAACAATACAAGGACAAGATCCCACAACACAGGCGGGAAAAAAGGCTACCTAAGTATGATTCCCAATCAGAGACAACGATAGACAGCTGCCTCTGATTGGGAAACACACTCGGCCAAACACAAAGAAATACAACACATAGAATGCCCACCCAAATCACACTCTGACCAAACCAAATAGAGACATAAAAAGGCTCTCTAACATCAGGGCATGACAGTAGCAGTAGTGTTAAAGGGGGGGGGGGGGGGGGGGTAGCCATGTGTAGCCATTTGATTAGATACACAGTTAGATACACAGTCTTTGATTAGATACACAGTCAGACAGCCAATCAAATGCTCACGCATGCTCCGCTCAGCCAATCAACTGCTCGGGCATGCTCCGCTAAGGCTCAGCTCAGGAAAATGCAGACATGTTAAAATGTTGAAAGGATGGAAGGAGGAATGACATTAGGTGGATGAGGGATGAGGAAGATGACAGAGGGACAATTAAATCAAGGTCGTCCAAGAACTAAGATGGATTGATGAGGCCATTGAGTGGCTATGGCAGGATGCCAGATAGGCAGGAAGCATAGACCTGCACAGAGGTCAGGGTCCGT
>NW_027258533.1:0-2500 GCF_045791955.1 Oncorhynchus clarkii lewisi
ATTGGTGGTCATCATTTGGTGTGTCATCATAGTGGTTTCTGATTGGTGGTCATCATTTGGTGTGACATCATAGTGGTTTCTGATTGGTGGTCATCATTACTTGTGTCATCATAGTGGTTTCTGATTGGTGGTCATCATTTGGTGTGACATCATAGTGGTTTCTGATTGGTGGTCATCATTTGGTGTGTGTCATCATAGTGGTTTCTGATTGGTGGTCATCATTTGGTGTGTGTCATCATAGTGGTTTCTGATTGGTGGTCATCATTTGGTGCTTCATCATAGTGGTTTCTGATTGGTGGTCATCATTTGGTGTGACATCATAGTGGTTTCTGATTGGTGGTCATCATTACTTGTGTCATCATAGTGGTTTCTGATTGGTGGTCATCATTTGGTGTGTCATCATAGTGGTTTCTGATTGGTGGTCATCATTTGGTGTGTCATCATAGTGGTTTCTGATTGGTGGTCATCATTAGGTGCCCTCATCATAGTGGTTTCTGATTGGTGGTCATCATTAGTTGTGTCATCATAGTGGTTTCTGATTGGTGGTCATCATTAGTTGTGTCATCATAGTGGTTTCTGATTGGTGGTCATCATTTGGTGTGACATCATAGTGGTTTCTGATTGGTGGTCATCCTTAGTTGTGTTATCATAGTGGTTTCTGATTGGTGGTCATCATTACTTGTGTCATCATAGTGGTTTCTGATTGGTGGTCATCATTTGGTGTGTCATCATAGTGGTTTCTGATTGGTGGTCATCATTTGGTGTGTCATCATAGTGGTTTCTGATTGGTGGTCATCATTTGGTGTGACATCATAGTGGTTTCTGATTGGTGGTCATCCTTAGTTGTGTTATCATAGTGGTTTCTGATTGGTGGTCATCATTACTTGTGTCATCATAGTGGTTTCTGATTGGTGGTCATCATTTGGTGTGTCATCATAGTGGTTTCTGATTGGTGGTCATCATTTGGTGTGTCATCATAGTGGTTTCTGATTGGTGGTCATCATTTGGTGTGACATCATAGTGGTTTCTGATTGGTGGTCATCCTTAGTTGTGTCATCATAGTGGTTTCTGATTGGTGGTCATCATTAGTTGTGTCATCATAGTGGTTTCTGATTGGTGGTCATCATTTGGTGGGACATCATAGTGGTTTCTGATTGGTGGTCATCCTTAGTTGTGTCATCATAGTGGTTTCTGATTGGTGGTCATCATTTGGTGTGACATCATAGTGGTTTCTGATTGGTGGTCATCATTTGGTGTGACATCATAGTGGTTTCTGATTGGTGGTCATCCTTAGTTGTGTCATCATAGTGGTTTCTGATTGGTGGTCATCATTAGTTGTGTCATCATAGTGGTTTCTGATTGGTGGTCATCATTTGGTGTGACATCATAGTGGTTTCTGATTGGTGGTCATCCTTAGTTGTGTCATCATAGTGGTTTCTGATTGGTGGTCATCATTAGTTGTGTCATCATAGTGGTTTCTGATTGGTGGTCATCATTTGGTGTGACATCATAGTGGTTTCTGATTGGTGGTCGTCATTTGGTGTGTCATCATAGTCGTTTCTGATTGGTGGTCGTCATTTGGTGTGTGTCATCATAGTCGTTTCTGATTGGTGGTCATCATTTGGTGTGTGTCATCATAGTCGTTTCTGATTGGTGGTCATCATTTGGTGTGTGTCATCATAGTGGTTTCTGATTGGTGGTCATCATTAGTTGTGTCATCATAGTGGTTTCTGATTGGTGGTCATCATTTGGTGTGTGTCATCATAGTGGTTTCTGATTGGTGGTCATCATTTGGTGTGTCATCATAGTGGTTTCTGATTGGTGATCGTCATTTGGTGTGTGTCATCATAGTCGTTTCTGATTGGTGGTCATCATTTGGTGTGTGTCATCATAGTGGTCTCTGATTGGGGGTCATCATTTGGTGTGTCATCATAGTGGTCTCTGATTGGTGGTCGTCATTTGGTGTGTGTCATCATAGTCGTTTCTGATTGGTGGTCATCATTTGGTGTGTGTCATCATAGTCGTTTCTGATTGGTGGTCATCATTTGGTGTGTGTCATCATAGTCGTTTCTGATTGGTGGTCATCATTTGGTGTGTCATCACAATCGTTTCTGATTGGTGGTCGTCATTTGGTGTGTGTCATCATAGTGGTCTCTGATTGGGGGTCATCATTAGTTGCGTCATCATAGTGGTCTCTGATTGGTGGTCATCATTTGGTGCGTCATCATAGTGGTCTCTGATTGGGGGTCAGACTGTCTCAGGTGGAACAAACTAAAACGTACTCCTTTTTTCCATGTTGAATTGAATGTCATTGAGAAAACAGAAATGTATTTTTTTCACAAACATCCTGTCTAAATGTAGTAGTCATCCAATAAGTAATCATTTAGTTTTCCTGAAGTATCTGTAATCCGATTACAATATTTTTGCTGGTAATGTAACTAATTACATTTCAATATATATAATACATGTAATTAATTACAGTAGAAAGAAGACGAAAAGC
>NW_027258533.1:7500-15000 GCF_045791955.1 Oncorhynchus clarkii lewisi
TCCCTGTAGAACACATTTGACACCTTGTAGAGTCCAAACCCCAACTAATTAAGGCTGTTCTGAGGGCGAAAGGGGGTGCAACTCAATATTAGGAAGGTGTTCTTAATGTTTTGTACACTCAGTGTCTAGAGCCATTTCCGACACACTGTTAATCTCAATGTAGTGTGGCTGTTAATTCATTGATTGATTAATTCACTCCAGATGGTGAGAGATATTTTTGTTCTTTTTTATAAAAGAGGTTATTTTGAAATGTGATGTGGCTATGAAGGATGTTAGCCGTGTAGAAAATAGATTAAATTAATTCTAAAGAAGCTTCTCTTCTGTCTGAGTGGTGTGTCAGACTCCAAAGACAATGGCATGTTCTGTAAAGCCTTCATCTCACTCTGTCCGTTCATTATACCACTCTTCCTTTAGAATATCCTCCCTCTCTCTCTCTCTTCATCCCTCCTCCCTTCTGTCTATTCATGCCTCTGCATGTAATATCACTTTAGAGGAAGCCACTGAGTCTTTATGGGGCTGATGTTTCTTGAGTACCTTCCTAGAAGACAGGTAATTGCAGCCTAATAAGTAACTCTCTCACTCACAGGAAATGAGAAGAAGAAGAAGAAGAAGAAGAAGAAGAGGAGGAGAAAGAAGAAGAAGAAGAAGAAGAGGAGGATGAGGAGGAGGAAGATGAAGAAGAGGAAGATGAGGAGGAGGAAGATGAAGAAGAGGAAGATGAGGAGGAAGAGGAAGAAGAAGAAGAGGAGGAGGTAGAAGAGGGAGAAGAAGAAGAATGTTGGTGGATCAGACCGACAGCTCTCATCAGTGTCTGTTGACATCTGAATCATTCCTTCCTCATCTAATCACTGATCGTTGGTTGAGTCCCAAATGGCATCCTATTCTCTAACAGTGCACTTCTTTTGACCAGAGCCCTATGAGCCCTGGTGAAAAGTAGTTCACTGAATAGTGAAAAGGGTGTCATTTGGGACACACTTTTCAGACAAATTAAAGTGGCAAAATATTCTGTTCCATCCAGGATCTACTTCTTAACCTTTATTTAACTAGGCAAGTCAGTTAAGAACAAATTCTTATTTACAATGACAGCCTACCCTGGCCAAACTCTAACAACGCTGGGCGAATCGTTCGCCGCCGTATGGGACTCCCAATCACGGCCGGTTATGAAACTGCCTGGAATCGAACCAGGGTCTGTAGTGACACCTCTAGCACTGAGATGCAGTGCCTTAGACACCTGCGCCACTTGGGAGATGTCCTAATATGGATGCCGTGCACTGACACTGTCCTACTATGGATACCGTGCAGTGAAACTGTCCTAATATGGATACCGTGCACTGACACTGTCCTAATATGGATGCCGTGCACTGACACTGTCCTAATATGGATGCCGTGCACTTATGCTGTCCTAATATGGATACCGTGCACTGACATTGTCCTAATATGGATGCCGTGCACTTATGCTGTCCTAATATGGATAATGTGCAGTGAAACTGTCCTAATATGGATACCGTGCAGTGAAACTGTCCTAATATGGATGCCGTGCAGTGACACTGTCCTAATATGGATACCGTCCAGTGAAACTGTCCTAATATGGATACCGTCCAGTGAAACTGTCCTAATATGGATACCGTGCACTTCGTTCTTTTCTTCTTAGGGACAAATTCATCATCTCTTTTCTAAGAACTAATCGTTTAGGATTAATCGCAAGCTCTCGTGAACACACATTAAAACAGACCTTTGGGGTAAAGCCCACAGTAAAACAGACCTTTGGGGTAAAGCCCACAGTAAAACAGACCTTTGGGGTAAAGCCCACAGTAAAACAGACCTTTGGGGTAAAGCCCACAGTAAAACAGACCTTTGGGGTAAAGCCCACAGTAAAACAGACCTTTGGGGTAAAGCCCACAGTAAAACAGACCTTTGGGTTAAAGCCCACAGTAAAACAGACCTTTGGGGTAAAGCCCACAGTAAAACAGACCTTTGGGGTAAAGCCCACAGTAAAACAGACCTTTGGGGTAAAGCCCACATTAAAACAGACCTTTGGGGTAAAGCCCACATTAAAACAGACCTTTGGGGTAAAGCCCACAGTAAAACAGACCTTTGGGGTAAAGCCCACAGTAAAACAGACCTTTGGGGTAAAGCCCACAGTAAAACAGACCTTTGGGGTAAAGCCCACAGTTTAACAGACCTTTGGGTTAAAGCCCACAGTAAAACAGACCTTTGGGGTAAAGCCCACAGTAAAACAGACCTTTGGGGTAAAGCCCACATTAAAACAGACCTTTGGGGTAAAGCCCACAGTAAAACAGACCTTTGGGGTAAAGCCCACAGTAAAACAGACCTTTGGGGTAAAGCCCACAGTAAAACAGACCTTTGAGGTAAAGCCCACAGTAAAACAGACCTTTGGGGTAAAGCCCACAGTAAAACAGACCTTTGGGTTAAAGCCCACATTAAAACAGACCTTTGGGGTAAAGCCCACATTAAAACAGACCTTTGGGTTAAAGCCCACAGTAAAACAGACCTTTGGGGTAAAGCCCACAGTAAAACAGACTAATAAAACAGCAGGATCTTCAGTGTTATGTTTTCTATTCATTATTTCAAAAGTTGATTCATAAACATCAGTGTACCAGTGAGATGGATGATCGATCGGCCAGCACTCTCTACCAAAGTGGATGAGAGCACCTTTACTAAATTAGGGTTAGGAGACATGTGGTACCAGTATGAATAAACTCAATATTATCCCGGGAAACTAGCATTGATGGAAGAGATTATGCAGAGTGGTCTTATTATGTTATTTGGAAACAAAATAGAAGGCTCTTAGGGACACATCACTTGGTTTATGAATAATTGTAACAATCCTCTGTGCTTGTGTGTGTGTGTGTGTGTGTGTGTGTGTGTGTGTGTGTGTGTGTGTGTGTGTGTGTGTGTGTGTGTGTGTGTGAGAGAGAGAGAGAGAGAGTGAGAGAGAGATAGTTTTATCTATATTTTTTGTAGCTGTCTATTTACCACATTAAACATATGTAAACCACATGTTTGATTCCGTTCCATTTATTTTATTCCAGCCATTTACAATCAGCCCGTCCTCCTGTATCTCATCCCACCAGCCTCCTGTGATGCATGTATTGTGTCGAGAGTAAAACAGAACTTAGATGTGATACCTTGATTATTGATTACTGGTCGACCTTGACGACGATGACGACAGTGACGACGGTGACGATGACGACGGTGATATACAGTGCCTTGCGAAAGTATTCGGCCCCCTTGAACTTTGCGACCTTTTGCCACATTTCAGGCTTCAAACATAAAGATATAAAACTGTATTTTTTTGTGAAGAATCAACAACAAGTGGGACACAATCATGAAGTGGAACGACATTTATTGGATATTTCAAACTTTTTTAACAAATCAAAAACTGAAAAATTGGGCGTGCAAAATTATTCAGCCCCCTTAAGTTAATACTTTGTAGCGCCACCTTTTGCTGCGATTACAGCTGTAAGTCGCTTGGGGTATGTCTCTATCAGTTTTGCACATCGAGAGACTGAAATTTGTTCCCATTCCTCCTTGCAAAACAGCTCGAGCTCAGTGAGGTTGGATGGAGAGCATTTGTGAACAGCAGTTTTCAGTTCTTTCCACAGATTCTCGATTGGATTCAGGTCTGGACATTGACTTGGCCATTCTAACACCTGGATATGTTTATTTTTGAACCATTCCATTGTAGATTTTGCTTTATGTTTTGGATCATTGTCTTGTTGGAAGACAAATCTCCGTCCCAATCTCAGGTCTTTTGCAGACTCCATCAGGTTTTCTTCCAGAATGGTCCTGTATTTGGCTCCATCCATCTTCCCATCAA
Source organism: Oncorhynchus clarkii lewisi (assembly GCF_045791955.1). Classification (NCBI taxonomy): domain Eukaryota; kingdom Metazoa; phylum Chordata; class Actinopteri; order Salmoniformes; family Salmonidae; genus Oncorhynchus; species Oncorhynchus clarkii. Next base: position 11,342 of record NW_027258533.1, read on the forward strand.
TTTTAACCATCTTCCCTGTCCCTGCTGAAGAAAAGCAGGCCCAAACCAGGATGCTGCCACCACCATGTTTGACAGTGGGGATGGTGTGTTCAGGGTGTGAGCTGTGTTGCTTTTATGCCAAACATAACGTTTTGCATTGTTGCCAAAAAGTTCAATTTTGGTTTCATCTGACCAGAGCACCTTCTTCCACACTCTAATCCTTCCATTGTTCCTACAGTGAAGATGATGTCACAGTCTAAGCTTTCCATTGGTCCTACAGTGAAGATGATGTCATAGTCTAAGCTTTCCATTGGTCCTACAGTGAAGATGATGTCACAGTCTAAGCTTTCCATTGGTCCTACAGTGAAGATGATGTCACAGTCTAAGCTTTCCATTGGTCCTACAGTGAAGATGACGTCACAGTCTAAGCTTTCCATTGGTCCTACAGTGAAGATGACGTCACAGTCTAGGCTTTCCATTGGTCCTACAGTGAAGATGATGTCACAGTCTAAGCTTTCCATTGGTCCTACAGTGAAGATGATGTCACAGTCTAAGCTTTCCATTGGTCCTACAGTGAAGATGATGTCACGGTCTAAGCTTTCCATTGGTCCTACAGTGAAGATGACGTCACAGTCTAAGCTTTCCATTGGTCCTACAGTGAAGATGATGTCACAGTCTAAGCTTTCCACTGGTCCTACAGTGAAGATGATGTCACAGTCTAAGCTTTCCATTGTTCCTACAGTGAAGATGATGTCACAGTCTAAGCTTTCCATTGGTCGTAGAGTGAAGATGATGTCACAGTCTAAGCTTTCCATTGTTCCTACAGTGAAGATGACAAAACAGTCTAAGCTTTCCATTGGTCCTACAGTGAAGATGATGTCACAGTCTAAGCTTTCCATTGGTCCTACAGTGAAGATGATGTCACAGTCTAAGCTTTCCATTGGTCCTACAGTGAAGATGATGTCACAGTCTAAGCTTTCCATTGGTCCTACAGTGAAGATGATGTCACAGTCAAAGCTTTCCATTGGTCCTACAGTGAAGATGATGTCACAGTCTAAGCTTTCCATTGGTCCTACAGTGAAGATGATGTCACAGTCTAAGCTTTCCATTGGTCCTACAGTGAAGATGGTGTCACAGTCTAAGCTTTCCATTGGTCCTACAGTGAAGATGATGTCACAGTCTAAGCTTTCCATTGGTCCTGCGGTGAAGATGACATCGCAGTCTAAGCTTTTAATTGGTCCTAGAGTGAATAGAATCTGTTTGGTAATATACCAGGTTATTCCCATGCTCTACCTCATATTTAAAGAAGCGGTGTGTTTTTAGTTTACTCCCGAGGACCTCGTCCATAATAAAGGTGGTGACTACAGGAATAGTTATTTAATGCTTAAATCCACCAGGTTACATTACTGTTACATTCCTCATATAATTGATAATCGTTGAGTGTCACACTATGGCACCTTATTGTCACGGCCGTCATTAAAGGAACACCGAAGCGCAGCGTGGGGAGCGTACATTCACACAGGCACGAGAGGCAGCCCCCACACAGGCACGAGAGGCAGCCCCCACACAGGCACGAGAGGCATCCCCCACACAGGCACGAGAGGCATCCCACACACAGGCACGAGAGGCAGCCCCCACACAGGCACGAGAGGCATCCCACACACAGGCACGAGAGGCAGCCCCCACACAGGCACGAGAGGCAGCCCCCACACAGGCACGAGAGGCATCCCACACACAGGCACGAGAGGCAGCCCCCACACAGGCACGAGAGGCAGCCCCCACACAGGCACGAGAGGCAGCCCCCACACAGGGAGATTGGTCAGGTTTGGTCAGGGTGTGATTTGGGTGGGCATTCTATGTTCTGATTTCTATGTTTTGTGTTTCTATGTTTTGGCCGGGTATGGTTCCCAATCAGGGACAGCTGTCTATCTTTGTCTCTGATTGGGGATCATACTTAGGCAGCTCTTTTCCCCTTTTGTTATTGTGGGAAGTTATCTTTGTTAGTGGCACTATAGCCCTGTAAGCTTCACAGTCGTTTTGTTGTTTCTGTTTTTTGTTGGAGACATTAAATAAAGAATGTCCTCCACTCTCACCACGCTGCACCTTGGTCCGGTCATTTCCCTGACGACGTTCGTGACACTTATTCCCTATGTAGTGCACTACTTTGTTCATAGGGCTCTGGTCAAAAGTAGGGCAATATGTAGGGAACTGGGTGTCATTTGGGATGTATTTTCTCATCTTTAATCACTTTTAATAATACAAGGAACGCAACTTCTATGTTTAAAATTCAATGTTTAAAATACCCTGTTCATATCCCAGTCCTACTGCAACCATCATCTCTCTGAATCTCCAAAACACCGGATGGGCAAAGTCCCCCTTTTTCAGGTCAAATGATCAACAGATTTAGTCTGTTTATTTCCCACATCCCCCTGGGGTCTGACACCTCTAAGATCTAGCATGTTAGACCTCTCCTCTCCTCTCCATCAGACACATTCTGACTCATCCTTCATTTTGGCCTCACACATCCTCAGGTTCGTGTTTGTGTGCAGCGTGCAGTGGTGTAAAGTACTTAAGTAAAAATACTTGAAAGTGCAACTTTAAGTAGTTTTTTTGGGGGGTGTATCTGTACTTTGCTATTTATATTTTTTGGCAACTTTTACTTTTCTACATTCCTTGGAGTGTGTCCCTGGATATCTGTCAATAATTATAATTATTTTAATCTTGCTATCTGGTTGGTTAATATAAAGGAATTTTTAATGATTTATATTTTTACTTTGACTTTCATTTTAGCAATTCCATTTACTTTTGAAATTTAAGTATATTTGAAACCAAACACTTTTAGACTTTTACTCAAGTATGACAATTGAGTACTTTTTCCACCACTGTGTGTGTGTGTGTGTGTGTGTGTGTGTGTGTGTGTGTGTGTGTGTGTGTGTGTGTGTGTGTGTGTGTGTGTGTGTGTGTGTGTGTGTATGCCCTCAAACATCCTAAGGTCTCAGGTCCTGCTGCTCCTTTAGTCTGACAGGTGCTGCTTGCAAACTCATTTTATCAATATTTTCTAACTCATCCCCCAAATCTTTGTTTTGTACTCTTTGATCTCTCACCTTTGGTGGTTTTAAGGGTCAACTGAACCAACTTCTCTGGTTTTAAGGGCCAACTGAACCAACTTCTCTGGTTTTAAGGGTCAACTGAACCAACTTCTCTGGTTTTAAGGGCCAACTGAACCAACTTCTCTGGTTTTAAGGGTCAACTGAACCAACTTCTCTGGTTTTAAGGGTCAACTGAACCAACTTCTCTGGTTTTAAGGGTCAACTGAACCAACTTCTCTGGTTTTAAGGGTCAACTGAACCAACTTCTCTGGTTTTAAGGGTCAACTGAACCAACTTCTCTGGTTTTAAGGGTCAACTGAACCAACTTCTCTGGTTTTAAGGGTCAACTGAACCAACTTCTCTGGTTTTAAGGGCCAACTGAACCAACTTCTCTGGTTTTAAGGGTCAACTGAACCAACTTCTCTGGTTTTAAGGGTCAACTGAACCAACTTCTCTGGTTTTAAGGGTCAACTGAACCAACTTCTCTGGTTTTAAGGGTCAACTGAACCAACTTCTCTGGTTTTAAGGGTCAACTGAACCAACTTCTCTGGTTTTAAGGGTCAACTGAACCAACTTCTCTGGTTTTAAGGG
>NW_027258533.1:25000-40000 GCF_045791955.1 Oncorhynchus clarkii lewisi
GTAGGATAGTCAGTTTTACTAGGGTAAGTTTGGCGGCTTGAGTGAAGGAGGCTTTGTTGCGAAATAGAAAGCCGATTGATTTTGGATTGGAGATGTTTAATATGAGTCTGGAAGGAGAGTTTACAGTCTAGCCAGACACCTAGGTATTTATAGTTGTCCACATATTCTAGGTCAGAACCGTCCAGGGTGGTGATGCTAGTCGGGCGGGCGGGTGCGGACAGCGAACGGTTGAAAAGCATGCATTTGGTTTTACTAGTGTTTAAGAGCAGTTGGAGGCCACAGAAGGAGTGTTGTATGGCATTGAAGCTTGATTGGAGGTTAGATAGCACAGTGTCCAAAGAAGGGCCAGGAGTATACAGAATGGTGTCGTCTGCATAGAGGTGGATAAGGGAATCACCCGCAGCAAGAGCAACATCATTGATATATACAGAGAAAAGAGTCGGCCCGGGAATTGAACCCTATGGCACCCCCATAGAGACTGCCAGAGGTCCGGACAACAGGCCCTCCATTTTGACAAACTGAACTCTGTCTGCAAAGTAGTTGGTGAACCAGGCGAGGCAGTCGGTTATTGAGTCTGCCGATAAGAATGTGGTGATTGACAGAGTCGAAAGCCTTGGCCAGGTCGATGAAGACGGCTGCACAGTACTGTCTTTTATCGATGGCGGTTTAGTACCTTGAGCGTGGCTGAGGTGTACCTGTGACCGGCTCGGAAACAGGATTGCACAGCGGAGAAGGTACGGTGGGATTCAAATGGTCGGTGATCTGTTTATTAACTTGACTTTTGAAGACTTTAGAGAGGCAGGGAAGGATAGATATAGGTCTATACCCATTTGGGTCTTGAGTGTCACCCCCTTTGAAGAGGGGGATGACCGCGGCAGCTTTCCAATCTTTAGGGATCTCGGACGATAAAAAAGAGAGGTTGAACAGGCTGGTAATAGGGGTTGCAACAATGGTGGCGGATAGTTTTAGAAAGAGATGGTCCAGATTGTCTAGCCTGGCTGATTTGTATGGTTCCAGGTTTTGCAGCTCTTTCAGAACATCTGGATTTGGATGAAGGAGAAGCTGGGGGGGGGGGGGGGGGGGGGCGGAGCTGTTGGCCGGGGTTGGAGTAGCCAGGAGGAAGGCATGGCCAGCCACAGAGAAATGCTTGTTGAAATGTTCGATTATCATGGATTTATCGGTGGTGACCGTGTTACCTAGCCTCAGTGAAGTGGGTGGCTGGGAGGAGGTGCTCTTGTTCTCCATGGACTTTACAGTGTCCCAAAACTTTTAGAGCTACAGGATGCAAATTTCTGCTTGAAAACGCTGGCCTTTGCTTTCCTGACTGACCAATAAGGTTCCTGACTTCCCTGAACAGTTGCATACCGCGGGGACTATTCGATGCTATTGCAGTCCGTCACAGGATGTTTTTGTGCTGGTCAAGGGCAATCAGGTCTGGAGTGAACAAAGTGCTATATCTGTTCTTAGTTCTTCATTTTTTGAAAGGGGCATGCTTATCTAAGATGGTGAGGAAATTACTTTTAAAGATCGACCAGGCATCCTCGACTGATGGGATGAGGTCAATATCCTTACAGGATACCTGAGCCAGGTCGAATAGAAAGGCCTGCTCGCAGAAGTGTTTTAGGGAGCGTTTGACAGTGATGAGGGGTGGTCGTTTGACCGCGGACCCATAGCGGATACAGACAATGAGGCAGTGATCGCTGAGATACTAATTAAAACTCTAACTTCAGAGTTCGTTCTGTTAGGTGACCTAAACTGGGATATGCTTAACACCCCGGCAGTCCTACAATCTAAGCTAGATGCCCTCAATCTCACACAAATCATCAAGGAACCCACCAGGTACAACCCTAAATCCATAAACATGGGCACCCTCATAGACATTGTCCAGACCAACTTGCCCTCCAAATACAGTGGTGTAAGTAACTAACTTCAGGCTTAAAGAAACATTCAAGACCCATAACGTACGTTTCCTAATGTACCACCACAAAGTGTTTTCCCCAGTTATTGCGGATGGAGACAAATAGCAGAACCGTCTCTGGCAGTATTTAAAGTACCTAAATATCAGTGGAGGCTGGTGGGTGGAACTATAGGAGGGCAGGTTCATTGTAATGGCTGGAATGGAATCCCATGGAATGGAGCCACACGTGTGGTTTTCATATCTTTGATTTGTTTGATACCGTTCCTGAATGGCAGGATGTGCTGTTCCAAGTTGTCAAATGATGGTTCTTACGGTCATGAAAATCCTGGAAATCCTGGAATTTTAATATTGTGTTTTCCTTTTTAAATATATTATCAATCACTTAAAAATGGACATGTCAGCCATGATCAGAAGTATGCCTACCCTTCAGCGCGTCTCTCTGTGTGTGCTGTGTATCATCTGCGTTATGGTCTGGTTATTAAAGGGTAGGTTATTAAACAGTAGGTTGTTAACCAGTAGGTTATTAACCAGTAGGTTATTAACCAGTAGGTTATTAAAGGGTAGGTTATTAAAGGGTAGGTTGTTAACCAGTAGGTTATTAACCAGTAGGCTATTCACCAGTAGGTTATTAACCAGTAGACTATTAACCAGTAGACCATTAACCAGTAGGTTATTAACCAGTAGACCATTAACCAGTAGGTTATTAAACAGTAGGTTATTAAAGGGTAGGTTATTAACCAGTAGGTTATTAAAGGGTAGGTAATTAACCAGTAGGTTATTAAACAGTAGGTTATTAAAGGGTAGGTTATTAAACAGTAGGTTATTAAAGGGTAGGTTATTAACCAGTAGGTTATTAAAGGGTAGGTTATTAACCAGTAGGTTATTAAAGGGTAGGTTATTAAACAGTAGGTAATTAACCAGTAGGTTATTCAACAGTAGGTTATTAAAGGGTAGGTTATTAAACAGTAGGTTATTAACCAGTAGGTTATTAACCAGTAGGTTGTTAGTAGGGTAGGTTATTAACCAGTGGGTTATTAAAGGTTAGGTTATTAACCAGTAGGTTATTAACCAGTAGGTTATTAAAGGGTAGGTTATTAAACAGTAGGTTATTAACCAGTAGGTTATTAACCAGTAGGTTATTAAAGGGTAGGTTATTAACCAGTAGGTTATTAACCAGTAGGTTATTAAAGGGTAGGTTATTAAAGGGTAGGTTATTAACCAGTAGGTTATTAAACAGTAGGTTATTAACCAGTAGACCATTAACCAGTAGGTTATTAAAGGGTAGGTTAATAACTAGTAGGTTATTAACCAGTAGGTTATTAACAAGTAGGTTATTAGTAGGGTAGGTTATTAACCAGTAGGTTATTAAAGGGTAGGTTATTAACCAGTAGGTTATTAAACAGTAGGTTATTAAACAGTAGGTTATTAACCAGTGGGTTATTAAACAGTAGGTTATTAAACAGTAGGTTATTAAACAGTAGGTTATTAAAGGGTAGGTTATTAACCAGTATGTTATTAACCAGTAGGTTATTAAAGGGTAGGTTATTAACCAGTGGGTTATTAAACAGTAGGTTATTAACCAGTAGGTTATTAAAGGGTAGGTTATTGAACAGTAGGTTATTAACCAGTAGGTTATTAGTAGGGTAGGTTATTAACCAGTAGGTTATTAACCAGTAGGTTATTAACCAGTAGGTTATTAAACAGTAGGTTATTAAACAGTAGGTTATTAACCAGTGGGTTATTAAACAGTAGGTTATTAAACAGTAGGTTATTAAACAGTAGGTTATTAAAGGGTAGGTTATTAACCAGTAGGTTATTAACCAGTAGGTTATCAAAGGGTAGGTTATTAACCAGTAGGTTATTAAAGGGTAGGTTATTAACCAGTAGGTTATTAGTAGGGTAGGTTATTAACTAGTAGGTTATTAAACAGTAGGTTATTAAAGGGTAGGTTATTAAACAGTAGGTTATTAACCAGTAGGTTATTAAAGGGTAGGTTATTAACCAGTAGGTTATTAAAGGGTAGGTTATTAACCAGTAGGTTATTAAACAGTAGGTTATTAAACAGTAGGTTATTAAACAGTAGGTTATTAATGGGTAGGTTATTAACCAGTAGGTTATTAACCAGTAGGTTATTAAAGGGTAGGTTATTAACCAGTAGACTTTTAACCAGTAGACCATTAACCAGTAGGTTATTAACCAGTAGACCATTAACCAGTAGGTTATTAAACAATAGGTAATTAACCAGTAGGTTATTAAACAGTAGGTTATTAAAGGGTAGGTTATTAAACAGTAGGTTATTAACCAGTAGGTTATTAACCAGTAGGTTATTAGTAGGGTAGGTTATTAACCAGTGGGTTATTAACCAGTAGGTTATTCACCAGTAGGTTATTAAAGGGTAGGTTATTAAAGGGTAGGTTATTAACCAGTAGGTTATTAAACAGTAGGTTATTAACCAGTAGACCATTAACCAGTTGGTTATTAAAGGGTAGGTTAATAACTAGTAGGTTATTAACAAGTAGGTTATTAGTAGGGTAGGTTATTAACCAGTAGGTTATTAAAGGGTAGGTTATTAACCAGTAGGTTATTAAAGGGTAGGTTATTAACCAGTAGGTTATTAACCAGTAGGTTTTTAAAGGGTAGGTTATTAAACAGTAGGTTATTAACCAGTAGGTTATTAAACAGTAGGTTATTAAAGGGTAGGTTATTAACCAGTAGGTTATTAACCAGTAGGTTATTAAAGGGTAGGTTATTGAACAGTAGGTTATTAACCAGTAGGTTATTAACCAGTAGGTTATTAAAGGGTAGGTTATTAACCAGTAGGTTATTAACCAGTAGGTTATTAACCAGTGGGTTATTAAAGGGTAGGTTATTGAACAGTAGGTTATTAAAGGGTAGGTTATTAACCAGTAGGTTATTCAAGGGTAGGTTATTAACCAGTAGGTTATTAAAGGGTAGGTTATTAACCAGTAGGTTATTAACCAGTAGGTTATTAAAGGGTGGGTTATTAACCAGTAGGTTATTAACCAGTAGGTTATTAACCAGTAGGTTATTAAAGGGTAGGTTATTAACCAGTAGGTTATTAAACAGTAGGCTATTAACCAGTAGGTTATTAATGGGTGGGTTATTAACCAGTAGGTTATTAAACAGTAGGTTATTAACCAGTAGGTTATTAATGGGTAGGTTATTAACCAGTAGGTTATTAACCAGTAGGTTATTAACCAGTAGGTTATTAAAGGGGTAGGTTATTAACCAGTAGGTTATTAAACAGTAGGCTATTAACCAGTAGGTTATTAAAGGGTGGGTTATCAACCAGTAGGTTATTAACCAGTAGGTTATTAAACAGTAGGCTATTAACCAGTAGGTTATTAAAGGGTGGGTTATCAACCAGTAGGTTATTAACCAGTAGGTTATTAAACAGTAGGCTATTTACCAGTGGGTTATTAAAGGGTAGGTTATTAACCAGTGGGTTATTAACCAGTAGGTTATTAAACAGTAGGTTATTAACCAGTAGGTTGTTAACCGGTAGGTTATTAAAGGGTAGGTTATTAACCAGGAGGTTATTAACCAGTAGGTTATTAACCAGTAGGTTATTAAACAGTAGGTTATTAACCAGTAGGTAATTAAAGGGTAGGTTATTAACCAGTAGGTTATTAACCAGTAGGTTATTAACCAGTAGGTTATTAAAGGGTAGGTTATTAACCAGTAGGTTATTAACCGGTAGGTTATTCAAGGGTAGGTTATTAACCAGTAGGTTATTAAAGGGTAGGTTATTAACCAGTAGGTTATTAACCAGTAGGTTATTAAAGGGTAGGTTATTAACCAGTAGGTTATTAACCGGTAGGTTATTAAAGGGTAGGTTATTAACCAGTAGGTTATTAAACAGTAGGTTATTAAAGGGTAGGTTATTAACCAGTAGGTTACCAGTAGGTTAATTGACAAATATCGTCCATGCTGTGCATAGACCTCCCCTGAAACATTAATATTTTAGCCTTATACTGTTATAGATAAACATGTCTTAGCAACCTCGCTTTGAAGTAGCCTGCCTTGTCCATTTGATCCCTGAATGAGAATTGGAAAAATTCCAGTAAGAATGTGGTAAAAATGTGTCTGTTTGAAAGGGGACCCTATAAACACATTATTTTTTACAGGCAACACACTGCAAATCCCATGTGAATTAGGTATCTGAGTAAAGTTTTTAGTTATTTTGTATTGAATATTTAAAACATGCAATCTACTTGCAGTGAAGCCGCTCAACATCCACATCACACCCAGACTTCCATCCAGAACCACCCGCAGAAACAACCAGAGTCAACGCCTTGCTCAAGGGCACGTCGACAGATCTCCCACAAGGTCTGTCGACGTGGTCTGAGGTCAACGTCTGACTACCGGTAGATCTGACTAGATTTAGCTTCCAAATATGGGTCCTTTTCAAATTACGTAACGCAAATCAAATCAAATGGTATTGGTCACATACACATGGTTAGCAGATGTTTAATGCGAGTGTAGCGAAATGCTTGTGCTTCTAGTTCCGACAGTGTAGTAATAAATAACACGTAAAAAAACCCACAAAATACTGCATATAGTTTCCTAGGAACGCAAAGCGAGGCGGCCATCTCTGTCGACGCCGGAAGTGGAGTTAATCAGCGTCAAAAAGGTAAGTTAAAATCAAAGACAGGTGTGATGATTTCAACTTCCATTTTGTTTTTTGGTGATTGGTCTTGACGGGGTTTGAAACAGAGACTTATTTCAAGTAGCACGTTTCCATTAGTTCTCCATTGAGATGAGCCTGTGGTGGTCTGTGTGTAACCAGGCATGGCCATTATGTCAAGCTCCTATCTCTTACCACAGTTTACCCAGTGGCGTGTGTGAGGGTGTGTGCGTCTGTGCATCTGTGCGTGTGTTCGTTCATGCGTGTGTGTACGTGTATGCATTCATTTGTGTGTGTGTTTATGTCTGCATGTGTGTGTGTGTGTGTGTGTGTGTGCATTCATTTGTGTGTGTGTGTATATGCGTGTGTGTGCGTATTTATTTGTGTGTGTGTGTGTGTGCATGTGGTAATGTGTGCGTGTGTGTACGTGTTCGTGCGTGCGTGTATGTGTGTGTGTGTGTGTGTGTGTGTGCATGTGGTAATGTGTGTACGTGTTCGTGCGTGCGTGTGTGCGTGCGTGAGTTCGTGTGTGCGTGTGTATACAACCCCCGAGGTATCTTACCATCCCTCTATTCTCTTGCTCTATTCTGGTCGGTGACGTTGGATCCGACCAAACAGGAAGCTTGTCCAGTGGTCCTAATCAGATCTTCCACTGTGTTGATGTGGTTATCTCTGGAGTCAGCCAACACTGAGGTGTTGACAGTCTACTGGGTTACTGTGTGCTGGGGGGGGATCCCTCAAAGCACCTGTTGACCTCGACACACAAGGAGGAAGAGGACACACACAGTGACCCTGATAGCAGGGCTTTGGGAGAACAGAGCACTAGATAGCTGTTCGTCTCTCTCCAACGTGTTTGTGTTGGCAAGAAATACATTTTTAAAAATCACAAAAGGAAGATATTGATTGTCGTCTATGGAGAGTCTTTGTGTCAGAACTCGCAATAATCTCTTTTTCAATGCAGAGCGCTGGATACTGTGTCTTTGTCTGCCTAGAGACGATAACACAAGGCTGTTATCCCAAATCGCACCCTATTCTCTACAATGTGCACTCCTTCCTATGGGGCCCTGGTCAGAAGTAGTGTAGGGAATAGGGTGCCATTTTGGGATGTTAAAAGGGTCTAGATCAAACATTGAATTTGTGTTAAATAGTGTTTAGTGTTAGTTGTTTCAGCCCAGCATTATCTCATTATCTCATGATTTCAGACTACCGGTCCAGAGAAGATATTGGACCTCTACTCCTCAGTCAAAGCTTACATCTCAACTGGCACCCTATTGAGTCTCAAATGGCACCCTATTCCCTTATATGGGTTGGTCAAAAGTAGTGCACTATGTAGGAAATAGGGTGCCATTTGTTTGTAAATAATGTTATTCCATGAGCAGTAACGGGGAAAAGATCTAACCGCCTGGTGGTGTTATATTCTCACCCTGTTCCCTATGTAGTGCACTACTTTAGACCAGGACCCATAGGGCTGTGTTCCCTATATAGTGCACTACTTTAGACCAGGACCCATAGGGCTGTGTTCCTTATGTAGTGCACTACTTTAGACCAGGGACCATAGGGCTCTATCTATCTATCTATTGGTAATCAACAGAGGCTCTGTCCCCAGCGGCACCCTGTTCCCTATATAGTGCACTACTTTAGACCAGGGCCCATAGGGCTGCGTTCCCTATTGGTAATCAACAGAGGCTCTGTCCCCAACGGCACCCTGTTCCCTATGTAGTGCACTACTTTAGACCAGGGCCCATAGGGCTGTGTTCCCTATTGGTAATCAACAGAGGTTCTGTCCCCAACGGCACCCTGTTCCCTATGTAGTACACTACTTTAGACCAGGGCCCATAGGGCTGTGTTCCATATTGGTAATCAACAGAGGCTCTGTCCCCAATGGCACCCTGTTCCCTATGTAGTGCACTACTTTAGACCAGGGCCCATAGGGCTGTGTTCCCTATTGGTAATCAGAGGTTCTGTCCCCAACGGCACCCTGTTCCCTATATAGTGCACTACTTTAGACCAGGGCCCATAGGGCTGTGTTCCCTATTGGTAATCAGAGGTTCTGTCCCCAACGGCACCCTGTTCCCTATATAGTGCACTACTTTAGACCAGGACCCATAGGGCTGTGTTCCCTATATAGTGCACTACTTTAGACCAGGACCCATAGGGCTGTGTTCCCTATGTAGTGCACTACTTTAGACCAGGGACCATAGGGCTCTATCTATCTATCTATTGGTAATCAACAGAGGCTCTGTCCCCAGCGGCACCCTGTTCCCTATGTAGTACACTACTTTAGACCAGGGCCCATAGGGCTGTGTTCCCTATTGGTAATCAACAGAGGTTCTGTCCAACTTCTTACCAACACCTCAGAGATACCAACTTCTTACCAACACCTCAGAGATACCAACTTCTTGCCAACACCTCAGAGATACCAACTTCTTACCAACACCTCAGAGATACCAACTTCTTACCAACACCTCAGAGATACCAACTTAAGGAGCTTCTTACCAACACTCCAGAGAAACCAACTTCTTACCAATACTCCAGAGAAACCAACTTCTTACCATCACCTCAGAGATACCAACTTCTTACCAACACCTCAGAGATACCAACTTCTTACCAACACCCCAGAGATACCAACTTAAGGAGCTTCTTACCAACACTCCAGAGAAACCAACTTCTTACCAACACCTCAGAGATACCAACTTCTTACCAACACCCCAGAGATACCAACTTAAGGAGCTTCTTACCAACACTCCAGAGAAACCAACTTCTTACCAACACCTCAGAGATACCAACTTCTTACCAACACCTCAGAGATACCAACTTAAGGAGCTTCTTACCAACACTCCAGAGAAACCAACTTCTTACCAACACTCCAGAGAAACCAACTTCTTACCATCACCTCAGAGATACCAACTTCTTACCAACACCTCAGAGATACCAACTTCTTACCAACACCCCAGAGATACCAACTTAAGGAGCCTCTTGCCAACACCTCAGAGATACCAACTTAAGGAGCTTCTTACCAACACCTCAGAGATACCAACTTAAGGAGCTTCTTACCAACACTCCAGAGAAACCAACTTCTTACCAACACCTCAGAGATACCAACTTAAGGAGCTTCTTACCAACACTCCAGAGAAACCAACTTCTTACCAACACCTCAGAGATACCAACTTAAGGAGCTTCTTACCAACATTGCATAGATACCAACTTAGTGAGGTTCTTACCAACCCCACAGAGATACCAACTTATTGAGGTTCTAACCAACCCCACAGAGATACCAATGTAGTGAGGTTCTTACCAACCCCACACAGATACCAACTTAAGGAGCTTCTTACCAACACAGAGATACCAAATTAAGGAGCTTCTTACCAACATTACAGAGATACCAATTTCATCTAAAGTTGTTGCTGTTGTTCCTCCGGAATTAAAACACATCAACGAGTTACAGTCCATCATATCAGCTTGTGTTTGAAAAATGTAGAGAGAGATGGGTTTGACTCCACGTGGGTTTAGAAGGACAACATGTAGAGAGAGATGGGTTTGACTCCACGTGGGTTTAGAAGGACAACATGTAGAGAGAGGTGGGTTTGACTCCACGTGGGTTTAGAAGGACAACGTGTAGAGAGAGATGGGTTTGACTCCACGTGGGTTTGGAAGGACAACGTGTAGAGAGAGATGGGTTTGACTCCACGTGGGTTTGGAAGGACAACAACATGTAGAGAGAGATGGTTTTGACTCCACGTGGGTTTAGAAGGACAACGTGTAGAGAGAGATGGGTTTGACTCCACGTGGGTTTAGAAGGACAACAACATGTAGAGAGAGATGGGTTTGACTCCACGTGGGTTTAGAAGGACAACAACATGTAGAGAGAGATGGGTTTGACTCCACGTGGGTTTAGAAGGACAACATGTAGAGAGAGATGGGTTTGACTCCACATGGGTTTAGAAGGACAACAACATGTAGAGAGAGATGGGTTTGACTCCACGTGGGTTTAGAAGGACAACATGTAGAGAGAGATGGGTTTGACTCCACGTGGGTTTAGAAGGACAACATGTAGAGAGATATGGGTTTGACTCCACGTGGGTTTAGAAGGACAACATGTAGAGAGAGATGGATTTGACTCCACGTGGGTTTAGAAGGACAACATGTAGAGAGAGATGGGTTTGACTCCACGTGGGTTTAGAAGGACAACAACATGTAGAGAGAGATGGGTTTGACTCCACGTGGGTTTAGAAGGACAACAACATGCAGAGAGAGATGGGTTTGACTCCATGTGGGTTTAGAAGGACAACAACATGTAGAGAGAGATGGGTTTGACTCCACGTGGGTTTAGAAGGACAACAACATGTAGAGAGAGATCTGGGACAGAGCCTCAGAGACCAGCCCTCTGGGACAGAGACCAGCCTTCTGGGACAGAGCCTCAGAGACCATCCCTATGGGACAGAGCCTCAGAGACCAGCCCTCTGGGACAGAGCCTCAGAGACCAGCCCTCTGGGACAGAGCCTCAGAGACCAGCCCTCTGGGACAGAGCCTCAGAGACCATCCCTCTGGGAAAGAGCCTCAGAGACTGATGTATGAGACCAGCCCTCTGGGACAGAGCCTCAGAGACTGATGTATGAGACCAGCCCTCTGGGAAAGAGCCTCAGAGACTGATGAATGAGACCAGCCTGAACTGGCAGTGTCTAGGTTCCATTATAATGCCTCTCTAACAGAGTGATGATGTCTGTGGCTGGCACTTCCCAGTGCCCAGTGCCCTGTGCTCAGTGCCCAGTGCCCTGTGCTCAGTGCCCTGTGCCCTGTGCTCAGTGCTCAGTGCCCTGTGCTCAGTGCTCAGTGCCCTGTGCTCAGTGCCCACTCTGTCAGTGTAATGAATGGACCCTATAGCCTGGTCACGCACACAGAGGTGGCACCACAAGGTCAAAAGTGGTTTGACAACATTTATTGGGGCCTGGAGTTTTTCCTGATCTTGTGACCTGGCCCGGGTAAAACTCAGGGTCCTATTTGTAGGCTATGACAAAATATTTTTATTATAGATAGCTTCACTTCTCATCTGTTCCGTGGCTACAGGGCTGGGAGTTCTCCTGTCAGGTCATGTGAATTGGAAACACTCCTGACCTAAGGTGGCTCGAACCCTTTCAAACCACCACAAACCCTTGTTATTAGTCATTCTGAATCCGATTTCAAAAGAGTCAGAGAGACAACATCTTCAATGGACAACATACTCTGTAGTTTAGTGAGCTACTATAGCAGGTCTGAGCATCATGCAAACAACGGTTACAATGTCTCTTAATATTAATGTCACTCTATACACACAATGTTAAGAAGTGGACTTCATTTTATGTAATAAAACCTCATGTTTGTTCATGTGATTAGTGTTCTTCTGCAATTATTCATTCTGTAAGCTTTATGTAAGGCTGGGTTACGTTTAACACTATAGACAGTAGACTGTAACAAGGCTGGGTGACGTTAAACACTATAGACAGTAGACTGGAACAAGGCTGGGTTACATTAAACACTATACACAGTAGTTGTTTCAAGTCATAAAACCAGTAACCTTGTGTTGTTTCCTGGTCTCCATCTGGCCCAACAGAGGTTTGGTTCTCTACCTTGTGTTGTTGTCCAGGTCTCCATCTGGCCCACCAGAGGTTGGTTCCCTACCTTGTGTTGTTGTCCTGGTCTCCATCTGGCCCAAAGGAGGTTGGTTCCCTACCTTGTGTTGTTGTCCTGGTCTCCATCTGGCCCAAAGGAGGTTGGTTCCCTACCTTGTGTTGTCCTGGACTCCATCTGGCCCACCAGAGGTTGGTTCCCTGCCTTGTGTTGTTTTCCTGGTGTCCATCTGGCCCAAAGGAGGTTGGTTCCCTACCTTGTGTTGTTGTCCTGGTCTCCATCTGGCCCAAATGAGGTTTGTTCCCTACCTTGTGTTGTTTTCCTGGTGTCCATCTGGCCCAAAGGAGGTTGGTTCCCTACCTTGTGTTGTTGTCCAGGTCTCCATCTGGCCCACCA
The DNA here is from genome assembly GCF_045791955.1 of Oncorhynchus clarkii lewisi. Classification (NCBI taxonomy): domain Eukaryota; kingdom Metazoa; phylum Chordata; class Actinopteri; order Salmoniformes; family Salmonidae; genus Oncorhynchus; species Oncorhynchus clarkii. The sequence goes on from NW_027258533.1 coordinate 37,567, forward strand.
GAGGTTGGAACCCCTACCTTGTGTTGTTGTCCTGGTGTCCATCTGGCCCACCAGAGGTTGGAACCCCTACCTTGTGTTGTTGTCCTGGTCTCCATCTGGCCCAGCAGAGGTTGGTTCCCTACCTTGTGTTGTCCTGGTCTCCATCTGGCCTAAAGGAGGTTGGTTCCCTACCTTGTGTTGTTGTCCTGGTCTCCATCTGGCCCACCAGAGGTTGGTTCCCTACCTTGTGTTATCCTGGTCTCCATCTGGCCCAAAGGAGGTTGGTTCCCTACCTTGTGTTGTTGTCCTGGTCTCCATCTGGCCCACCAGAGGTTGGTTCCCTACCTTGTGTTGTTGTCCTGGTCTCCATCTGGCCCAACAGAGGTTGGTTCCCTGGCACTCACTGTAGGAACGGATTGCCGGTAAAACCCACACATTCAATCATTAAATCAACTACTTTCAAATGTTTTATTGCAAATAACATCCCCTTTTCATTAAGTCGATTTTAATGAATGTCAAACCTGCATTAAGAGTGGGCACAGATGTCAATGTCTATTCCACGTTGGTTCAACGTAATTTTAAAGAAATGAAGTGGAAACAACGTTGATTCTACCAGTGTGAGCCCAGTGGGTAGCTAGTGGTAAAAGACTGACGCCATGATGTCTGTAACGGCTGTCGTGGGTTGAAGAAGGTGAGGACCAAGGTGCGGCGTGGCACATGTTCATCTTTTTATTTTGAACTGAACACTGAATGAAAAAAACAACAAAAGAGAATGAACGAAACCGAAACAATTCTGTCTCGTACAGAATACAAAAACAGAAAACAACTACCCACAAACACAGGTGGGAAAACAGGCTACCTAAGTATGGTTCTCAATCAGAGACAACGAATGACAGCTGCCTCTGATTGGGAACCATATCAGGCCAAACACATAGAAATACAACACACAGAACAAAACATAGAATGCCCACCCCAACTCACGCCCTGACCAAACCAAAATAGAGACATAAAAAAAAAGGAACTAAGGTCAGAACGTGACAATGTCTCTGTATCTGTGAAAGTTATGGTGCTGCTAGAATCCATCAACTCTCTTTCTGCATTAGTCGTCCATCTGTTACGGTTGGACAAATGTCCTCATATTGCCTGTGCAGACTGCTCTGTGGTGGAATTTGTCTGTGCAGACTGCTCTGTGGTGGAATTTGTCTGTGCAGACTGCTCTGTGGTGGAATTGGTCTGTGCAGACTGCTCTGTGGTGGAATTTGTCTGTGCAGACTGCTCTGTGGTGGAATTTGTAGTTGTTTTTTTATTAACTTTTAAAAGACTTAAATATGCCCCAGAAATATTTGTGAATAATCACCAGCATTGGAAGTCTGTTTGCCTAACCTTTTCAGGGACTTCAGCGTCCCTTGGCCCTAGGAACACGTTCCTAGCCTTGGCATTGGGTAGCAGCAGCAGATCGTTTCATATTCTTTATCCTGTGCCAAACAACTTTTATTCAGTGAGTCTAAATTATTAACGTCAGCTGCTGGCTGCAAGATTGCGTCAACCTAGCTAGTTAAATTTACGCCTTCCCCATGCACAAGGCTATAAATGACTTCCGGCAGTGGGCGAGCTGGCCGTTCAAGACGTGATTTGCATCCCTGGCCGGTAGCCCCTACTCATAAGACTGCTATGAGCCCTTGGCAGGCCGCTTTGGCTTCTCTGGCGTTGTGCCTCCACTCAGAGGACAGCAATAAGCCCAAAACGAGCCATCTACAGTAGCCATGAATTCATTTGAAAGACATACATTTTTCTGATCTCAAATTTGGCCTGCCACCTTCCAGCCAGTCAGAGGCTGCGAGATGTTTTAGTTGTTTCAATAAATACCTTACATCTGTCGTGATTTTAATTGGATTACATTTATTTGCCAATTTAGAAACACAATACAAGCACACGTGGACAAAATGCATTTAAAAGATCAAGGATGACGTGAAAAGTGATACATCTAATAATGTACAGTTTACGTAGATGCCCATAAACAGCCTACTGAACTGCTCTCAAATTAAATGTAAATACATATTGGAAATATCTGCCATCTGTTACAATAAATGCACATCTAAAATACAGGGGTGAGGGGAGGAAAACAGGTTAAGATAGGGCTTCATTTCAGATGCTACCTTGTATTCTGTGGTGGATCTACCTTGTATTCTGTGGTGGATCTACCTTGTATTCTGTGGTGGATGCTCCCTTGTATTCTGTTAAACTGCCTGCCATCGCTACTGTTTCAACCTGTTTCAACCTGTTTCAAGGACTTGTCTCTGAAGACTGTTCTTTGACAGGAAGTTTGGATATTATTGTGTTACACTGGTTTGCTGCACTTTGAAGTGAATGCTGAAACTCATGTGCAAGACCTTGTGTGATTCAAATGTCACTCAATGTTCTGTCTTTGTGTATAGAAGTCATTTGAAAGAACCCT
>NW_027258533.1:45000-50000 GCF_045791955.1 Oncorhynchus clarkii lewisi
TCTGATTGAGAATCATACTTAGGTAGCCTGGGTTTCACTGTGTGTTTGTGGATGTTTGTTTCCGTGTCTGTGTTTTTTTCACCACACGGTACTGTTTTGTGTTTCGTTCGTTCCACGTTTATTGTTTTTGTATTCAGTTGTTCATGTTGAGTATTTCTTATTAAAAGAACCATGAACACTAACCACGCCACATATTGGTCCTCCGATCCTTCTCGCCTCTCCTCTTCGGAAGAAGACTTGACAGTTGCACTTGAATCGTTCCAACGGTGAATGGCTCAGCCCGCTACGCTGTGAAACCACACACTATTGCAGAGATTTTGGATATTACAGGATGCAAGTGACATGGTGATAACAGTGTGTGGGGAGGCAGAGGCACAGAAACTCACAGCAAAACCTTTGTCGGTTAACATTGTGAAACTAAGAGTTGACGCTATAGCAATCAAGAGGAAACTCTGACTGAACGACTCGACAACTCCCCAGCTGATGCTCTCCAGATGGACGTTAGCTGTGAGGGGAAACTCTGACTGAACGACTCGACCACTCCCCAGCTGATGCTCTCCAGATGGACGTTAGCTGTGAGGGCCGCGGTGCCCATGTATTGACTTCTGTTCTCTATACACGTCGGATGGATGCTGTAATGTTCGGTCTTACGATTCCCAAACAGGCACAGGGGATGTTCAGTGTGCTGCCTGACTATATCGACGAAAAACATTTTCTATGGGATTGAATGGTGTTTTTTTTGTTGCACAGATGGGGGCTCTATTTACCACAGCAGGGCGGGCAGGCCTCTATACTCTAGTTATGAATGTGTCTCCCTTTGCCATAATGGAATAGATCAGCATCATGCTCTGGTCCCATACCTCCACATAGTTTAGTGAACAGGCTCTATTTATCACAGCAGGGCGGGCAGGCCTCTATACTCTAGTTATGAATGTGTCTCCCTCTGCCATAATGGAATAGATCAGCGTCATGCTCTGGTCCCATAACCTCCACATAGTTTAGTGAACAGGCGTGAGCCACGTACTTTACAATCGAAGTTACCTGCTGCCTATCTCAGAGTTCTACACTCAGCTCTTTGGCCGCCAGTTGCTTTCGGTGTATCCATTATAGCCCAGATAATATTCAATAAGAGGTGCTGTACTCATTTACAGTATACAGTACTGATCTCCATATATTAGAGATAATATTCAACAAGAGGTGCTGTACTCATTTACAGTATACAGTACCGATGTACAGTACCGATCTCCATATTTCAGAGATAATATTCAACAAGAGGTGCTGTACTCATTTACAGTATACAGTACTGATCTCCATATATTAGAGATAATATTCAACAAGAGGTGCTGTACTCATTTACAGTATACAGTACCGATGTACAGTACCGATCTCCATATATAAGAGATAATATTCAACAAGAGGTGCTGTACTCATTTACAGTATACAGTACTGATCTCCATATATTAGAGATAATATTCAACAAGAGGTGCTGTACTCATTTACAGTATACAGTACCGATGTACAGTACCGATCTCCATATTTCAGAGATAATATTCAACAAGAGGTGCTGTACTCATTTACAGTATACAGTACCGATGTACAGTACCGATCTCCATATTTCAGAGATAATATTCAACAAGAGGTGCTGTACTCATTTACAGTATACAGTACCGATGTACAGTACCGATCTCCATATTTCAGAGATAATATTCAACAAGATGTGCTGTACTCATTTACAGTATACAGCACCGATCTCCATATTTCAGAGATAATATTCAACAAGATGTGCCGGTACTCAAGCAGTAGAACAGAAGTCCCATACCCATGAGCGCTGCTCTCACAAGTGGTAACCTAACGTAGCAGGAGTAAAAGAAACACCTGAAACTAGAGTTAAGATGGGATGGCGCTTTGTTAACTTCCAAAAGTGGAAGTCGCTGTCACAGGCTCTATTTCCATTTCCCTTGAAAACCCCGGAACATCCGGTGGTTGGGACTCCTCAGAGGATAACTAAATGTATATGTTATAGGAAAGAGTGTGATGGGAGTGGGAGTTTACTAGGCTCATCAAATCAAATCAAATCAAATGTATTTATATAGCCCTTCGTACATCAGCTGATATCTCAAAGTGCTGTACAGAAACACAGCCTAAAACCCCAAACAGCAAGCAATGCAGGTGTAGAAGCACGGTGGCTAGGAAAAACTCCCTAGAAAGGCCAAAACCTAGGAAGAAACCTAGAGAGGAACCAGGCTATGAGGGGTGGCCAGTCCTGTTCTGGCTGTGCCGGGTGGAGATTATAACAGAACATGGCCAAGATGTTCAAATGTTCATAAATGACCAGCATGGTCCAATAATAATAATCACAGGCAGAACAGTTGAAACTGGAGCAGCAGCACGGCCAGGTGGACTGGGGACAGCAAGGAGTCATCATGCCAGGTAGTCCTGAGGCATGGTCCTAGGGCTCAGGTCCTCTGAGAGAGAGAAAGAAAGAGAGAAAGAGATAATTAGAGAGAGCATACTTAAATTCACACAGGACACCGAATAGGACAGGAGAAGTACTCCAGATATAACAAACTGACCCTAGCCCCCCGACACATAAACTACTGCAGCCTAAATACTGGAGGCTGAGACAGGAGGGGTCAGGAGACACTGTGGCCCCATCCGATGATACCCCCAGACAGGGCCAAACAGGAAGGATATAACCCCACCCACTTTGCAAAAGCACAGCCCCCACACCACTAGAGGGATATCTTCAACCACCAATTTACCATCCTGAGACAAGGCCGAGTATAGCCCACAAAGATCTCCGCCACTGCACAACCCAAGACAGGAAGTTCACATCAGTGGCTCAACCCACTCAAGTGACGCACCCCTCCTAGGGACGTAACTCATATAATCTGCTCATAACTCTGATAATCTGTCTATCGTTAATCTGTCTGAGACTGATCATCTGTCTGTCTTTAATCTGTTTGAGACTGATAATCTGTCTGTATTTAATCTGTCTGAGACGGATAATCTGTCTGTCTTTAATCTGTTTGAGACTGATAATCTGTTTGAGACTGATAATCTGTCTGTCCTTAATCTGTTTGAGACCATCCCACTTTGGGTTTAAAGACTCTGGATAAAGATCTTACCCATCTCTCTTCGGGTTTAAAGATACTGGACAAAGAGTTTACCCATCTCTCTTTGGGTTTAAAGACTCTGGACAAAGATCTTACCCATCTCTCTTTGGGTTTAAAGACTCTGGACAAAGATCTTACCCATCTCTCTTTGGGTTTAAAGACTCTAGACAAAGATCTTACCCATCTCACTTTGGTTTAAATACTCTGGACAAAGATCTTACCCATCTCTCTTTGGTTTCAAGACTCTGGACAAAGATCTTACCCATCTCTCTTTGGGTTTAAAGACTGGACAAAGATCTTTCCCATCTCACTTTGGGTTGAAAGACTGGACAAAAATGTTATCTATCTCACTCAGGTAATGGCTAGGGATAGCCGTGTAGGCTTATATTCTCTTGTAGTGGGTGTGTTTGCGCGTGTTCGCATGTGTGTGTGCGTGTGTGCGAGCGTGTGTGTGATGGGTGATTGTGTGCTTGCGTGTGTATGTGTGTGAATGAACATATTATCCACTTCACTCAGTTAATGACTGGGCTAGGTATACAGTGGGATGAGAACAGCTCAAAAAATGAAAGACCACAGGAGTAGCACTTACAGGCTTTCACTGAGTGGAGGCAACAGTACCTCGACCAGTTAACAATGCAGGGATAGTGCACAGAACACAACACTTAGGAGGCATATGGTAGTGTCCGCCTCATTCGGGTAATGACTGTATGGCACTAGGTAAGGAGGTGAAAGAACGGCTCATTCAGGTAATGACTGCATTTGGCTAGGTAAGGAGGTAATGACTACATGGGACAAGGAGTTTGAACACATGGATATGAGTTAGAACACAGGGATATGAGTTAGAACACTGGGATAGGAGTTAGAACACAGGGACAGGAGTTAGAACACCTGGATAGGAGTTAGAACACAGGGACAGGAGTTAGAGCACAGGGATATGAGTTAGAACACAGGGATAGGAGTTAGAACACAGGGACAGGAGTTAGAGCACAGGGATATGAGTTAGAACACAGGGATAGGAGTTAGAACACAGGGATAGGAGTTAGAACACAGGGATAGGAGTTAGAACACAGGGTTAGGAGTTAGAACACAGGGATATGAGTTAGAACACAGGGATATGAGTTAGAACACAGGGATAGGAGTTAGAACAAAGGGATATGAGTTAGAACACAGGGATATGAGTTAGAACACAGGGTTAGGAGTTGGAACACAGGGTTAGGAGTTAGAACACAGGGATATGAGTTAGAACAGAGGGATAGGAGTTAGAACACCTGGATAGGAGTTAAAACAGAAACATAATCTTTTGAAAAACACAGAGGGAGAGAACAAGCAGCTTATCTCCTTCTCCATCACCACGGTCTGGACTATGCTGTACCTAAACATCCCTTCCACATAGACGGTTTCTCATTTGTACCCCACACCATACCGTTACTCCCCTGCATACCCCACACCATACCGTTACTCCCCTGCATACCCCACACCATACCGTTACTCCCCTGCATACCCCACACCATACCGTTACTCCTCTGCATACCCCACACTATACCGTTACTCCCCTGCATACCCCACACCATACCGTTACTCCCCTGCATCCCGTTACTCCCCTGCATACCGTTACTCCCCTGCATACCCCACACCATACCATTACTCCCCTGCATACCCCACACCATACCGTTACTCCCCTGCATACCCCACACCATACCATTACTCCCCTGCATACCCCACACCATACCATTACTCCCCTGCATACCCCACACCATACCATTACTCCCCTGCATACCCCACACCAAACTGTTACTCCCCTGCATACCCCACACCATACCATTAAACCTCCTCTAGATCAACGACCTTGTTCAGGGTTTTGTTCAGGCCTCGAACAACAGTTAA
>NW_027258533.1:55000-68559 GCF_045791955.1 Oncorhynchus clarkii lewisi
CTATATGACTGGGCAGTAGTCCAGTTGCTACAGAACTAGGGCCTGTAGGACTTGTTTTGTTGATAGCGATGTCAAGAAAGCAGAGCAGCGCTTCATTATGGACAGACTTCTACCCCTCTTAGCTACTGTCGTATCAATATGTTCTGACCATGACCGTTTACAATCCAGGGTTACGCCAAGCGGTTTGGTCTCTTCAACTTGCTCAATGTCCACTTTATTCATTACATTAGTATTTATTTCATTGAGGTTGATGGTTCAGTGAATGATTCATCCCCAAATACAATGCTTTTAGTTTAGCTTAGTGTCTTTCTGCTTGACAGAATTGGACTCTCTCTTGATTCTAACTGCAGTTTGCAAATGACTTCCTAAAGTATTGTTTTATATGAATAAGTTAAAAGCTAGCTGAGGGGAGATTCATAATTAAACACAACTAATATGATTAGAACAAAAGCTTCTAAAAGCCTTGGTCCTGTCCCAAAACGCTCCCTACCTATTCCCTGCATAGAGCTCTGGGCCAAAGTAGAGCACTAGAAAGGGTATAGGGTGCAGGGTATAAGGTACAGGGTATAGGGAACAGGGTATAAGGTACAGGGTATAAGGTACAGGGTATAGGGTACAGGGAATAAGGTATAGGGCACATGGTATAAGGTACAGGGTACAGGGTATAGGGTATAAGGTATAGGGTATAGGGTACAGGGTATAAGGTATAGGGCACAGGGTATAGGGTACAGGGTATAAGGTAGAGGGTATAGGGTACAGGGTATAAGGTACAGGGAATAAGGTATAGGGCACATGGTATAAGGTACAGGGTACAGGGTATAGGGTATAAGGTATAGGGTATAGGGTACAGGGTATAAGGTATAGGGCACAGGGTATAGGGTACAGGGTATAAGGTACAGGGAATAAGGTATAGGGCACATGGTATAAGGTACAGGGTACAGGGTATAGGGTATAAGGTATAGGGTATAGGGTACAGGGTATAAGGTATAGGGCACAGGGTATAGGGTACAGGGTATAAGGTACAGGGTACAGGGTATAGGGTATAAGGTATAGGACACATGGTATAGGGTACAGGGTATAGGGTATAAGGTATAGGGTATAGGGTACAGGGTATAAGGTATAGGGCACAGGGTATAAGGTACAGGGTACAGGGAATAAGGTATAGGACACATGGTATAGGGTACAGGGTATAAGGTACAGGGTACAGGGTATAAGGTATATGACACATGGTATAGGGTACAGGGTATAAGTTATAGGGCACAGGGTATAAGGTACAGGGCACAGGGTATAGGGTATAAGGTACAGGGTACAGGGTATAAGGTATAGGACACATGGTATAGGGTACAGGGTATAAGTTATAGGGCACAGGGTATAAGGTACAGGGCACAGGGTATAGGGTATAAGGTATAGGGCACAGGGTATAGGGTACAGGATATAAGGTATAGGGCACAGGGTATAGGGTATAGGGTATAAGGTACAGGGTACAGGGTATAGGGTATAAGGTATAGGGCACAGGGTATAAGGTACAGGGTACAGGGTATAGGGCATAAGGTATAGGGCACAGGGTATAGGGTACAGGGTATAAGGTATAGGGCACAGGGTATAAGGTACAGGGTACTGGGTATAAGGTACAGGGCACATGGTGTAGGGTATAAGGTATAGGGCACAGGGTATAAGGTATAGGGCACAGGGTATAAGGTATAGGGTATAAGGTACAGGGTAAAGGGTATAAGGTATAGGGCACATGGTGTAGGGTACAGGGAATAAGGTACAGGGTACAGAGTATAGAGTATAGAGTATTGTGTACAGGGTATGAGGTATAGGGTATAGGGTATAAGGTATAAGGTATACGGTATAGGGAGCAGGGTACAGGGTACAGGGTACAGGGTACAGGGTACAGGGCACCATTTGGGACATAGCCCTTGTCTCCAGCAACATATATCTGATTAATATAGTACATTTGTATAGTGTTTTGGTGCTATCAAACATCATCTAATCATAAAGAGGGGGAATATTCGCTTAATTGACAGAGAGAGGAAATGATGGAAGGTGATTAACCAATTAAATGAGCACTCGGAGTTCGTCAGATGTCAGACGTTTGTAATGAATCGATAAAAACGTTTTGAGATATCTGTTTCAGACAGAGTTCAGCTTTAAACATGCTTATGCCAACAACTATACGTTGATATTATGTTTATTATATTACGTTTATGTGTTGTGAATGTGTTATGTATGGGTAATGAATGTGTTATGTATGGGTAATGAATGTGTTATGTATGGGTAATGAATGTGTTATGTATGGGTAATGAATGTGTTATGTATGGGTAATGAATGTGTTATGTATGTAATGAATGTGTTATGTATGGGTAATGACGTGTTATGAATGTGTTATGTATGGTAATGAATGTGTTATATATGGGTAATGAATGTGTTATGTATGGGTAATGAATGTGTTATGTCTGGGTAATGAATGTGTTATGTATGGGTAATGAATGTGTTATGTCTGGGTAATGATGTGTTATGTATGGGTAATGAATGTGTTATGTATGGGTAATGAATGTGTTATGTCTGGGTAATGAATGTGTTATGTATGGGTAATGAATGTGTTATGTATGGGTAATGAATGTGTTATGTCTGGGTAATGAATGTGTTATGTATGGGTAATGAATGTGTTATGTATGTAATGAATGTGTTATGTATGGGTAATGAATGTGTTATGTATGGGTAATGAATGTGTTATGTATGGGTAATGAATGTGTTATGTATGTAATGATGTGTTATGTATGGGTAATGAATGTGTTATGTCTGGGTAATGAATGTGTTATGTATGGGTAATGAATGTGTTATGTATGGTAATGAATGTGTTATGTATGGGTAATGAATGTGTTATGTATGGGTAATGAATGTGTTATGTATGGTAATGAATGTGTTATGTATGGGTAATGAATGTGTTATGTCTGGGTAATGAATGTGTTATGTATGGGTAATGAATGTGTTATGTATGGGTAATGAATGTGGTATGTATGGTTAATGAATGTGTTATGTATGGGTAATGAATGTGTTATGTATGGGTAATGAATGTGTTATGTATGGTAATGAATGTGTTATGTATGGGTAATGAATGTGTTATGAATGTGTAATGAATGTGTTATGTATGGTAATGAATGTGTTATGTATGGGTAATGAATGTGTTATGAAGTCCTTATGTAGGTACCCTTCAAATGATTGTCTCTGGGCCTTTTCTTCACATAGTCTCACCTACCAAGCCTGTTTTTCGTGGTAACTTTCTATATGTGTTTGATGGGTTATTAAACTTTAAACATTTAGGGATTCCAGGAAGATGCCCATCTAGGGGTTTTATCAGCTGGTAAATTGAGCCTTTTGGCATTTACAGAAAGAAATGTGAATAGAGCAGTGATGACGTTACGTTTCCTGACACTGATACTGAGGATACCCAGATGTCATCTTCTCTCAAGCTAACACATAGAGAGTAGAGGGAACCATGGTTACTGAACTGATACTGAGGATACCCAGATGTCATCTTCTCTCATGGTAACACACAGAGGCTAGAGGGAACCATGGTTACTGAACTGATACTGAGGATACCCAGATGTCATCTTCTCTCATGGTAACACACAGAGGCTAGAGGGAACCATGGTTACTGAACTGATACTGAGGATACCCAGATGTCATCTTCTCTCATGCTAACACACATATACTGGAGGGAACCATGGTTACTGAACTGATACTGAGGATACCCAGATGTCATCTTCTCTCATGCTAACACACAGAGACTAGAGGGAACCATGGTTACTGATCTGAGACAACTTGGTTGTTGTTGTGTTGTTGTTTTTCTTCCTTCTCTCTGTCTCCCCTGGCTGTCTCCCCTGGCTGTCTCCCTAGCTGTCTCCCCTGGCTGTCTCAGACACAGCTGGCTAAGGACAAGGATGCTTTGTTTTGTTCTGACTCGACAGTCCTCATTTTATTAAAACCTCTGGGTGGCTGTATGTACCATGCATGGTGGGACTGTAAGAAGATACAAAACACACAGAGACAGAGACAGAGAGAGGAGAGAGAGAGAGGAGAGAGAGTAGATATATACAGAGAGAGAGACAGAGAGAGGAGAGAGAGAGAGGAGATATATATAGAGACAGAGACAGAGAGAGAGTAGATATATATAGAGAGAGACATGAGAGAGAGAGAAAGAGAGAGAGAGAGAGTAGATATATATAGAGAGAGACAGGAGAGAGAGGAGAGAAAGAGAGAGAGAGAGAGAGAGAGAGAGAGGAGAGAGGAGATATATATATAGAGAGAGACAGAGACAGAGAGAGAGTAGATATACAGTGCCTTGCGAAAGTATTCGGCCCCCTTGAACTTTGCGACCTTTTGCCACATTTCAGGCTTCAAACATAAAGATATAAAACTGTATTTTTTTGTGAAGAATCAACAGCAAGTGGGACACAATCATGAAGTGGAACGACATTTATTGGATATTTCAAACTTTTTTAACAAATCAAAAACTGAAAAATTGGGCGTGCAAAATTATTCAGCCCCCTTAAGTTAATACTTTGTAGCGCCACCTTTTGCTGCGATTACAGCTGTAAGTCGCTTGGGGTATGTCTCCATCAGTTTTGCATCAGTTTTGCACATCGAGAGACTGACATAAACAGCTCGAGCTCAGTGAGGTTGGATGGAGAGCATTTGTGAACAGCAGTTTTCAGTTCTTTCCACAGATTCTCGATTGGATTCAGGTCTGGACTTTGACTTGGCCATTCTAACACCTGGATATGTTTATTTTTGAACCATTCCATTGTAGATTTTGCTTTATGTTTTGGATCATTGTCTTGTTGGAAGACAAATCTCCGTCCTAGTCTCAGGTCTTTTGCAGACTCCATCAGGTTTTCTTCCAGAATGGTCCTGTATTTGGCTCCAACCATCTTCCCATCAATTTTAACCATCTTCCCTGTCCCTGCTGAAGAAAAGCAGGCCCAAACCATGATGCTGCCACCACCATGTTTGACAGTGGGGATGGTGTGTTCAGCTGTGTTGCTTTTACGCCAAACATAACGTTTTGCATTGTTGCCAAAAAGTTCAATTTTGGTTTCATCTGACCAGAGCACCTTCTTCCACATGTTTGGTGTGTCTCCCAGGTGGCTTGTGGCAAACTTTAAACAACACTTTTTATGGATATCTTTAAGAAATGGCTTTCTTCTTGCCACTCTTCCATAAAGGCCAGATTTGTGCAATATACGACTGATTGTTGTCCTATGGACAGAGTCTCCCACCTCAGCTGTAGATCTCCGCAGTTCATCCAGAGTGATCATGGGCCTCTTGGCTGCATCTCTGATCAGTCTTCTCCTTGTATGAGTTGAAAGTTTAGAGGGACGGCCAGGTCTTGGTAGATTTGCAGTGGTCTGATACTCCTTCCATTTCAATATTATCGCTTGCACAGTGCTCCTTGGGATGTTTAAAGCTTGGGAAATCTTTTTGTATCCAAATCCGGCTTTAAACTTCTTCACAACAGTATCTCGGACCTGCCTGGTGAGTTCCTTGTTCTTCATGATGCTCTCTGCGCTTTTAACGGACCTCTGAGACTATCACAGTGCAGGTGCATTTATACGGAGACTTGATTACACACAGGTGGATTGTATTTATCATCATTAGTCATTTAGGTCAACATTGGACCATTCAGAGATCCTCACTGAACTTCTGGAGATAGTTTGCTGCACTGAAAGTAAAGGGGCTGAATAATTTTGCACGCCCAATATTTCAGTTTTTGATTTGTTAAAAAAGTTTGAAATATCCAATAAATGTCTTCCACTTCATGATTGTGTCCCACTTGTTGTTGATTCTTCACAAAAAAATACAGTTTTATATCTTTATGTTTGAAGCCTGAAATGTGGCAAAAGGTCGCAAAGTTCAAGGGGGCCGAATACTTTCGCAAGGCACTGTATATAGAGAGAGACAGGAGAGAGAGAAAGAGAGAGAGAGAGAGTAGATATATATAGAGAGAGACAGGAGAGAGAGGAGAGAACGAGAGAGAGAGAGAGGAGAGAGATGAGATATATATATATAGAGAGAGACAGAGACAGAGAGAGAGTAGATATATATAGAGAGAGACAGGAGAGAGAGAGAGAAAGAGAGAGAGAGAGGAGAGAGAGGAGATATATAGAGACAGAGACAGAGAGAGAGAGAGAGAGAGAGAGAGTAGATATATAGAGAGAGAGACAGGAGAGAGAAAGAGAAGCAACAAAACTGAGGGGAAATGGATAATACATTGTTCTATCTAGTATTTAGATATCAGACTCTCCGTCTCTTTCATCAGTAGCTATAGTGGAGATTCACTTCCGATAGGAGTTCAGAGCTGCAGTGTGAGGTCTGACTATAGTGGAGATCCAATTCCCAGAGGAGAACAGAGCTGCTGTGTGAGGTCTGACTATAGGTTGGGGAGACTCAGAGGAGAACAGAGCTGTTGTGTGAGGTCTGGTTATAGGTTGGAAAGACTCAGAGGAGAGCAGAGCTGCTGTGTGAGGTCTGACTATAGGTTGGGGAGACTCAGAGGAGAACAGAGCTGCTGTGTGAGGTCTGACTATAGGTTGGGGAGACTCAGAGGAGAACAGAGCTGTTGTGTGAGGTCTGGTTATAGGTTGGATAGACGAGAAGTCTCTGGATGGCCAAAGCACAGTGAGATGATCTAGAACCCCAGGAGATGACCTTGAACCCCAGTGAGATGATCTAGAACCACAGGAGATGACCTTGAAACCCAGTGAGATGATCTAGAACCCCAGGAGTTAACCATGATCCCCAGTGAGATGATCTAGAACCACAGGAGATGACCTTGAACCTCAGTGAGATGATCTAGAACCACAAGAGATGACCTTGAACCCCAGTGAGATGATCTAGAACCACAGGAGATGACCTTGAAACCCAGTGAGATGATCTAGAACCCCAGGAGTTAACCTTGATCCCCTGTGAGATGATCTGGAACCACAGGAGATGACCTTGAACCTCAGTGAGATGATCTAGAACCACAAGAGATGACCTTGAACACAAGTGAGATGATCTAGAACCACATGAGATGACCTTGAACACCAGTGAGATGATCTAGAACCACTGTGAGATGACCTAGAACCACTGTGAGATGATCTAGAACCCCAGTGAGATGACCTAGAACCACTGTGAGATGACCTTGAACCCCAGTGAGATGACCTAGAACCACTGTGAGATAACCTTGATCCCCAGTTAGATGACCTAGAACCACTGTGAGATGACCTAGAACCCCAGTTAGATGATCTAGAACCACCGTGAGATGACCTTGAACCCCTGTGAGATGACCTAGAACCACAGTGAGATGATCTAGAACCACAGTGAGATGATCTAGAACCACAGTGAGATGAGTAGCACAGCCAGACAGACTATGAGGCTCCTCCCACTACATTTTAGTCATTTACCAGACGCTCTTATGCAGAGAGACTTACAGGAGCAATTAGGGTTAACTGCCTTGCTCAAGGGCACATCGGCAGATTATTCACCCAGTCGGCTCGGGATTCAAACCAGTGACCTTTCGGTTACTGGCTCAATGCTCCTAAACGATAGAACACAAGAATAGGCTCAGGTTCATATCTTATTTGTGTTCCATCCGTGTCCTGAAGAATTTGATCGTATGAATATTCAGGACTCTATTCAATCTGGATCACTGAAGGGTTACAGTCAAGGAACGTGAAGGTCACTTCAGATTGAGGCGACATGTGCAGCGTTTACCGTGAATCAAGTCTCCACTAACACGGCCTTTACATTTCAATCAGGCTGTAAACGCAGAAGTTCTGTAATACATATTGAATAAAGCTGTTGCCTTAGTCAACGTGTCACATGAAACATTTATGTTCCAGGAAATATTTGAAATGAGTCAACAACAAAAAGTTCAGGTCCCAGCAGGAGAAGATGGACTCCAGGCCCTCATGTTGAAATCATAGGGTTCTGCATCTCCAGCCAGTTTCTGCATTACAAAAGTTACAGGAGTTTGTGGTCAGGAAAAAAACTCCAGGCCCTAGCAGGAATAGGTGGACTCTTGTCTCTCCTCTCTCTCTATCTCTCTCTCTCTCTCTCTCTCTCTCTCTCTCTCTCTCTCTCTCTCTCTCTCTCTCTCTCTCTCTCTCTCCCCCTGTCTCTCTCTCTCTCTCTCTCTCTCTCTCTCTCTCTCTCTCTCTCTCTCTCTCTCTCTCTCTCCCCATGTCTCTCTCTCTCTCTCTCTCTCTCTATCTCTCTCTCCCCCTGTCTCTCTCTCTCTCTCTCTCTCTCTCTCTCTCTCTCTCTCTCTCTCTCTCTCTCCCCCTGTCTCTCTCTCTCTCCCCTGTCTCTCTCCCTGTCTCTCTCCCTGTCTCTCTCTCTTTCTGCTTCTATACACACAGCTTTAATACATCGGACAGATTCTGCTCTCAGGAATCCACATCTTGATGAAGGACATGTTTGCTCAGCAGTCACTGTGGTTTCCCTGTTCCATAAAGAACCTGATGGAACACGGAATTGATGACAGAAATACTGAGTGTTCTGACAGTTTAAAACACCAGCAACCTGAACTTTGCACTGATGGGAAACGATATTGGAGAGAGCCTGGTGAGAAGTTATCTTTGGAGGATAGACAGAATAGAAATTAAAAACAGATACAAAGAGACAGGGGGAGAGAGAGAGAGACAGAGAGACAGAGACAGAGAGAGAGAGAGAGAGAGACAGAGAGAGAGAGAGAGACAGAGAGAGAGAGAGAGAGACAGAGAGAGACAGAGAGAGACAGGGAGAGAGACAGGGGAGAGAGAGAGACACAGAGAGAGAGAGAGAGAGAGAGAGAGACACAGGGAGAGAGACACAGGGAGAGAGAGAGACACAGAGAGAGAGAGAGAGAGAGAGAGAGAGAGAGACAGAGAGAGAGAGATAGAGAGAGAGATATCTTTAGAGGGGTATGATGTCAGGAGTAAGTCCTGACAGCAGCCCGTTTCCAACATGAGTATTTTAACGTTTTTAGAAGGCATCTGATTGAGTCACCAGAGTGGGTCTGCTATTAGGAAGAAGAAGAAGAAATGAGAGGGAACAGGGTTTGGCCTTGTCGGCTGTCCTGTTATAGTAACTGTCAACTAACCTTATCATCTGCTCAGCCTCAGCACCACTTCTAATTCTAACTCTCACGCATAACTCTCCTCCCCTCTCTGCTCCTCTCCCCTCCTCTTCTTTCATCTCCCCCTTCCCTCTCCTCTCCCCTCCTCTCCTTTCATCTCCCCCTTCCCTCTCCACTCCCCTCCTCTCCTCTCCTCCCCTCTCTGCTCCTCTCCTTCCCTCTCCTCTCATCTCCTCCCCTTCCCTCTCCTCTCCCCTCCTCTCATCTCCCCCTTCCCTCCCCTCTCCTTCCCTCTCCTCTCCCCTCCTCTCCTCTCCTCTCCTACCCTTCCTCTCCTCTCCTCTCCTCTCCTCTCCTCTCCTCTCCTACCCCTTCCCTCTCCCCTCTCCCCTCCTCTCCTCTCCCCTTCTCTCCTCTCCTCCCCTCTCCGCTCCTCCCCTTCCCTCTCCTCTCATCTCCTCCCCTTTCCTCTCCCTTCCTTTCCTCTCCCCTTATCTCCTCTCCTCTCTGCTCTTCCCCTTCCCTCTCCTCTTGTCTCCTCCCCTTCCCTCTCCTTTCCTCTCCTCTCCTCTCCTCTCATCTCCTCCCCTTCCCTCTCCTCTTGTCTCCTCCCCTTCCCTCTCCTTTCCTTTCCTCTCATCTCCTCCTCTCCTCTCCTCTCCTCTCCTCTCCTCTCCTATCTGTCAACGCCTGACTGTGGAGTTATTTGGAGTTGTATTTCTCTGCAGGGCTGTTTCCATTCTCTTAAAGTGTAGGTCATGCCATGTCATGGCATCACACCACTGTTAAAGCTGATGAGATGATTGCCCTGTCAACCAACGGCACCATGCACATTTAAGAGTGTTATTATTCACCCCTTTGTGTGAGGAGGAGGAGGAGGAGGAGGAGGCTAAAATGTAATTAATCTTTCTGGTAAGTGATTTCACAAACACACACACACACACACACACACACACACACACACACACACACACACACACACAGAGAGACGCACACACAAATCAAACGCCTGTTGTTTACGAAGCATGACAAATACAATTTGATTTGGCACAGACACAGAGACACACACACACACACACACACACACAAAGACACACACACAGAGACACACACACAGAGACACACACACACACACACACAAAGACACACACACAGAGACACACACACACACACACAGTTTTGACGTTAATGAAAATACCAACGGTGACAAGTTGATGAGTGTGTGTGTGTGTGTGTACATATGCGTGTGTGTGCTGTGATGAGAGGGTATGCAGTGACGCTTATTAAAGTTGACTCAACGGTTCCTCTCCAGTCACTTCCATAGCCCACCAGTGATGTTTATACTGAAGCAACATCTCAAGTCATCAGTCAGGAAGTTAAAGTTTGGTTGCAAATGGGTCTTCCAAATGGACAATGACCCCAAGCATACTTCCAAAATGGCTTAGGGACAACAAAGTCAAGGTGTTGTAGTGGCCATCACAAAGCCCTGACCTCAATCCTATAGAAAATGACTGGGCAGAACTGAAAAAGCGTGTGTGAGCAAGGAGGCCTACAAACCTGATTCAGTTACACCAGCTCTGTCAAGAGGAATCTGCCAAAATTCACCCAACTTATTGTGGGAAGCTTGTGGAAGGCTACCCGAAACATTTGACCTAAGTTAAGCAATTTAAAGGCAATGCTACCAAATACTAATTGAGTGTATGTAAACTTCTGACCCAACTGGGAATGTGATGAAAGAAATAAAAGCTGCAATAAATCATTCTCTCCACTATTATTCTGACATTTCACATTCTTAAAATAAAGTGGTGATCCTAACTGACCTATGACAGGGAATTTTTACTAGGATTAAATGTCAGGAATTGTGAAAAATGGAGTTTAAATGTATTTGGCTGAGATGTATGTGAATTTCCGACTACAACTGTACATGAAGACTATTGAAGTGTAAAAGGGGAGGGATTGTGTTCACAATCACATATGGGCACTGTTTATTAGATACACCCATCTAGTACTGATTCGGATCCCCCCTTGACTCCAGAACAGCCTGAATTCTTCGGGACGTGGATTCTACAAGGTGTGACGTTCCAACGTTGCTCAATTGGTGTCAAGGGACCAAACGTGTGCCAGGAAAACATTCCCCACACCATTACACCACCACCACCAGCTTGTACCGTTGGCACCAGGCAGGACGGGGCCATTCTTGGTAAACCCTTGACTGTGTCGTGCGTGAAAATGCCATGAGGCCGGCCGTTTCTGAGATATTGGAACCCGGCGCGCCTGGCACCAATGATCATACCAGGTTCAAAGTCGATTTTGTCACTCGTTTTGCCCATTCTAACTTTCAATCGAACAGTAACTGAATGCCTCGATGCCTGCCTGCCTGCTTTATATAGCGAGCCACGGCCACGTGACTCACTGTCTGGAGGAGCGAACCGTTTTCGTGAACAGGGTAGTGTACCTAATAAACTGCCTGTTCGATGCATATAAAGAATTTCACCAAAACCATGGCCATACTGGGCATGATTTCATCTATCTACTGAAGCTTACGAATTCTCTATCATGTGTAAAGACCACACAATGGTAGGCAGAATGGTAGCCTGGACGTATTTGTTTGTTTTATTTCTAAATAGATGCTGGGAAGTGCAGCTGGGTAGTGGCAGGTTGTTATAGACAGTGTTGGTCAGGCCAGCTGGGTAGTGGCAGGTTGTTATAGACTGTGTTGGTCAGACCAGCTGGGTAGTGGCAGGTTGTTATAGACAGTGTTGGTCAGGCCAGCTGGGTAGTGGCAGGTTGTTATAGACAGTGTTGGTCAGGCCAGCTGGGTAGTGGCAGATTGTTATAGACAGTGTTGGTCAGGCCAGCTGGGTAGTGGCAGGTTGTTCATTGTTGGTCAGGCCAGCTGGGTAGTGGCAGGTTGTTATAGACAGTGTTGGTCAGGCCAGCTGGGTAGTGGCAGGTTGTTATAGACAGTGTTGGTCAGGCCAGCTGGGTAGTGGCAGGTTGTTATAGACAGTGTTGGTCATGCCAGCTGTGTAGTGGCAGGTTGTTATAGACAGTGTTGGTCAGGCCAGCTGGGTAGTGGCAGGTTGTTATAGACAGTGTTGGTCAGGCCAGCTGGGTAGTGGCAGGTTGTTCAGTGTTGGTCAGGCCAGCTGGGTAGTGGCAGGTTGTTCAGTGTTGGTCAGGCCAGCTGGGTAGTGGCAGGTTGTTATAGACAGTGTTGGTCAGGCCAGCTGGGTAGTGGCAGGTTGTTCAGTGTTGGTCAGGCCAGCTGGGTAGTGGCAGGTTGTTCAGTGTTGGTCAGGCCAGCTGGGTAGTGGCAGGTTGTAATAGACAGTGTTGGTCAGGCCAGCTGGGTAGTGGCAGGTTGTTATAGACAGTGTTGGTCAGGCCAGCTGGGTAGTGGCAGGTTGTTATAGACAGTGTTGGTCAGGCCAGCTGGGTAGTGGCAGGTTGTTATAGACAGTGTTGGTCAGGCCAGCTGGGTAGTGGCAGGTTGTTATAGACAGTGTTGGTCAGGCCAGCTGGGTAGTGGCAGGTTGTTATAGACAGTGTTGGTCAGGCCAGCTGGGTAGTGGCAGGTTGTTATAGACAGTGTTGGTCAGGCCAGCTGGGTAGTGGCAGATTGTTATAGACAGTGTTGGTCAGGCCAGCTGGGTAGTGGCAGGTTGTTCAGTGTTGGTCAGGCCAGCTGGGTAGTGGCAGGTTGTTATAGACAGTGTTGGTCAGGCCAGCTGGGTAGTGGCAGGTTGTTATAGACAGTGTTGGTCAGGCCAGCTGGGTAGTGGCAGGTTGTTATAGACAGTGTTGGTCATGCCAGCTGGGTAGTGGCAGGTTGTTATAGACAGTGTTGGTCAGGCCAGCTGGGTAGTGGCAGGTTGTTATAGACAGTGTTGGTCAGGCCAGCTGGGTAGTGGCAGGTTGTTCAGTGTTGGTCAGGCCAGCTGGGTAGTGGCAGGTTGTTCAGAGTTGGTCAGGCCAGCTGGGTAGTGGCAGGTTGTTATAGACAGTGTTGGTCAGGCCAGCTGGGTAGTGGCAGGTTGTTCAGTGTTGGTCAGACCAGCTGGGTAGTGGCAGGTTGTTCAGTGTTGGTCAGGCCAGCTGGGTAGTGGCAGGTTGTAATAGACAGTGTTGGTCAGGCCAGCTGGGTAGTGGCAGGTTGTTATAGACAGTGTTGGTCAGGCCAGCTGGGTAGTGGCAGGTTGTTATAGACAGTGTTGGTCAGGCCAGCTGGGTAGTGGCAGGTTGTTATAGACAGTGTTGGTCAGGCCAGCTGGGTAGTGGCAGGTTGTTATAGACAGTGTTGGTCAGGCCAGCTGGGTAGTGGCAGGTTGTTATAGACAGTGTTGGTCAGGCCAGCTGGGTAGTGGCAGGTTGTTATAGACAGTGTTGGTCAGGCCAGCTGGGTAGTGGTAGGTTGTTATAGACAGTGTTGGTCAGGCCAGCTGGGTAGTGG